>NC_063257.1:28419256-28524256 GCF_019578655.1 Ricinus communis | reverse complement strand
CGTTTTACGGGGTTGTTTTCTTATGTTGACAAATATACCCCTTTTACGGGGTTGTTTTCTCATATTATAAAACTAACCCATTTAAAGGGTTGTTTTCTCATACTCACAAATACACCAAAATTATGGGGTTATTTCTCCGATTGATAAATATCTCCGTATTACGGGGTTGTTTTCTCATAAAATAAATTTACCCCTTCTACAAGGTCATTTCTCAGAGACTAAGCAATTACACTACAGGGTTGTTTTCTTAGATTTATAAATATACATATTTTACAGGATTATTTTTTATATTGATAAATATACCACTTTTAAGTTAATTTTCTATATTATTAAATTATATACATATATAATGGGGTTGTTTTCTAAAATTTATAGTATACACATTCTGAGTAATTTTCTTTATATACGGCAAATTTACCCATTTTACGGGATTGTTTTATCATATTATAAAATTAACCCATTTAGTAGTTATTTTCTCATACTCTGCAAATAAACCCTTATTACGGTTGTTTCTCAGTTCATAAGATCTCAGTATTACGAGGATTGTTCTCAAATATTAAAAATTTACCCCTTCTCTGAGGGCCTCAAATTAAAATTTACCGTTCCACAAGGTTGTTTTCTCAAATTAAAAAAATTACCCATTCTACGAGGTTGTTTTCTTAAACTCACAATTACACTACTTTTATGGGATTGTCTTCTCAGATTCATAAATATACATGTTTTACGGATTTGTTATATGACCCTGGGATTTTTTCTCAGTATTCAGTTGTATACAGGTTCCTTTTTATGTTACGGGGTTGTTTTCTTATATTATAAAACTGACCCATTTAAGGGGTTGTTTTCTCACACTCACAAACATACCAAAATTAGAAGGTTATTTTCTCCGATTGATAAATATCCCGTATTACGGGATTCTTTTCTCATATTAAAAAATTTACCCCTTCTACGAGGCTGTTTTCTAAAACTCGCAATTACACTACTTTTACAGGGTTGTTTTCTCATATTCATAAATATACAAGTTTTATAGGGTTATTTTTTTATATCGATAAATATGCCCCTTTTATGGGATTGTTTTCTCATATTATAAATTTAACCCATTTAAGGGGTTGTTTTCTCATACTCACAAATATACCACAATTACGGGGTTATTTCCTCAGATTTACAAATATCCCCGTATTACGGATTATTTTTAAATATTAAAAAACTTAGCCCTTCTACGAGGTTGTTTTCTCAAATTAAAAAATTTTACCCATTCTGCAATACTGTTTTATCAAATTAAAAAAAATTACACGTTCAGCGAGGCTATTTTCTTAGACTCGCAATTACACTACTTTTACGGGATTATTTTCTCAGATTCATAAATATACATGTTTTACGGGGTTGTTTTCTCATATTAAATTTTTAGCACTATTATGGGGTTGTTTTCTCAAATTCATAAATATACACGTTTTACGAGGTTAGTTCTTTATATTATGAAATTAACCCATTTAAGGGTTGTTTCCTCGTACTCACAAATATACCAAAATTACGGGGTTATTTTCTCCGATTGATAAATATACCCTTTTGTTTTCTTATATTATAAAATTAACCCATTTAAGGGATTGTTTTCTCATACTCACAAATATACCAAAATTACGGGGTTATTTTCACCGATTGATAAATATCCCCATATTACGGGATTGTTTTGTCGTATTAAAAAATTTACCCCTTCTACGAGGTTGTTTTCTTAGACTCTCAATTATACTACTTTTACGGGATTACTTTTCATATTCATAAATATGCACGTTTTACTCGATTATATTCTCATATTCATAAATATACACGTTTTACGGATTTACTTTCTTATATTGATAAATATACCACTTTCATGGGGTCCTTTTCTCATACTAAATTATTAGCACTATTATGGGGTTGTTTTCTCAAATTTATAAATATACACGTTTTACGGAGTTATTTTCTTATATTGACAAATATACCTCTTTTATGGGGTAGTTTTCTCATATTATAAAATTAATCCATTTAAGGGGTTGCTTTCTCATACTCACAAAAATACCATAATTATGGGTTATTTTCTTCGATTAATAAAATTCTCCATATTACGAGGTTGTTTTCTAATATTTTTAAACTCACCCTTCTTATGCGGTTGTTTTCTCATATTAAAAAATTTACCGTCTTTACGAGGCTGTTTTTTCAGACTCGCAATTACACTACTTTTACGGGGTTGTTTTCTCAGATTCGTAAATATACACGTTTTACGGGGTTATTTTCTTATATTGATTAATATACCACTTTTACGGTATTTTTTTGCTTATATTGCCAAATATACCCCCTTTGCGGGATTTTTTCTCATATTATACAATTAATCCATTTAAGGGGTTGTTTTCTCATATTCACAAATACATTAAAATTATGTGGTTATTTTCTCCGATTGATAAATATCCCCGTATTACGGGATTGGCAAATATACCCCTTTTACGGGGTTTTCTAATATTTATAAATATACCCCTCTTACGAGGTTGTTTTCTCATATTAAAAAATTTACCCCTTCTACGATATTGTTTTCTCATTTTAGAAAATTTACCCGTTATACAGTGTTATTTCTTAGACTCGCAATTACACTACTTTTACGGAATTATTTTCTCATATTAAAAAATATACATGTTTTACCGGGTTATTATCTTTTTTGGATAAATATACCACTTTTACGGGGTTTTCTCATATTATAAAATTAATCCATTTAAGGGGTTGTTTTCTCATGCTCACAAAAATACTGCAATTATAGGGTTATTTTCCGATTGATAATATTCTCCGTATTGCGGGATCGTTTTCTAATATTTATAAATATACTCCTCTTACAGGGTTGTTTTCTCATATTAAATTTACCTTTTCTATGAGGCTGTTTTCTCAGATTCGCAATTAGACTACTTTTACGGGGTTGTTTTCTCAGATTCATAAATATACACGTTTTACGGGATTATTTTCTTTTCTTTGAGAAATATACCACTTTTACGGGGTCGTTTTCTCATATTAAATTTTTAGCACTATTCTTGGGTTGATTTCTCAAATTCATAAATATACAAGTTTTACGTGGTTATTTTGTTATATGGACAAATATACCCCTTTTACGGGGTTGCTTTCTCATATTATAAAATTAACTATTTAAGGGGTTGTTTTCTTATACTCACAAATACACCAATATTACGGAGTTATTTTCTCCGATTAATAAATATCCCTGTATTACGGGGTTGTTTTCTAGTATTTATAAATATACCTGTCATACGGGGTTATTTTCTTATATTAAAAAGTTTACCCCTTCTATGAGGCTGTTTTCTCATATTAAAATATTTACCAGTTATACGAGACTGTTTTCTTAGACTCGCAATTACACTACTTTTATGGGATTGTTTACTTAGATTCATAAATACACACGTTTTATGGGGTTATTATCTTTTATTGATAAATATACCACTTTTACGGGGTTGTTTTCTCATATTATAAAATTAACCCATTAAAGGGGATGTTTTCTCATACTCACAAATATACAAAAATTATGGGGTTATTTTCTCCGATTTATAAATATCCCTGTATTACGGGATTGTTTTCTAATATTTATAAATATACCCCTCTTACGGGGTTCTTTTCTCATATTAAAAAATTTACCCGTTCTACAAGGCTGTTTTTTTAGACTCGCTATTACACTATTTTTACGGGGTTGTTTTCTCAGTTTCATAAATATACACACTTTGCAGGGTTATTTTCTTGTATTGATAAATATACTAATTTTACGTGGATGTTTTCTCATATTAAATTATTAGTGCTATTATGGGGTTATTTTTCAGATTCACAAATATACAAGTTTTATGGGATTGTTCTCTTATATTGATAAATATACCTTTTTACGAGGTTGTTTTTTCATATTATAAAATTAACCCATACCAAAATTACGGGTTTATTTTCTCCGATTGATAAATATTTCTGTATTACGGGTTCATTTTCTCATATTTAAAAATTTACCCCTTCTACGAGGCAGTTTTCTAAGACTCGCAATTACACTACTTTTACAGGATTGTTTTCTCAGATTCATAAATATACAGGTTTTACGGGTTATTTTTTTATATTTATAAATATACCACTTTTACGGGGTCGTTTCACATATTAAATTATTAGCACTATTATGGGGTTGTTTTCTGAAATTCATAAATATACACCTTTTACGGGGTAATTTTCTTATATCGACAAACATACCCCTTTTACGGGGTTGTTTTCTCATATTATAAATATAACCCAATTAAGGGGTTATTCTCTCATACTCACAAATATACCAAAATTATGAGGTTATTTTCTCCGATTGATAAATATCATCGTACTACGAGGTTGTTTTCTCATATTAAAAAATTTACCCCTTCTATCAGGCTGTTTCCTGATACTCGCAATTACACTACTTTTACAGGGTTATTTTCTCAGATTCATAAATATACACATTTTATGAGGTTATTTTCTTATATTGATAAATATACCACTTTCACGAGTCGTTTTCTCATATTTAGTTATTAGCACTATTATGGGGTTATTTTCTCAAATTCATAAATATACACATTTTATGGAGTTATATTTTTATATCGACAAATATACCCCTTTTACTGGGTTGTTTTCTCAAATTAGAAAATTAACACATTTAAGGGGTTGTTTTCTCATACTCACAAATATAACAAAATTACGGGATTATTTTCTCCGATTGATAAATATCCACGTATTACGGGATTATTTTCTCATATTAAAAAATTTACCCATTTTACGAGGCTGTTTCCTGAGACTCGCAATTACACTACTTTTACAGAGTTGTTTTCTCAGATACATAAATATACAGGTTTTACGAGGTTATTTTTTATATTGATAAATATACTACTTTTACGCGGTCATTTATCCATATTAAATTATTAATTATTAGCACTATTCTCGGGTTGATTTCTCAAATTCATAAATATATACGTTTTATGTAGTTATTTTCTTATATTGACAAATATACCCCTTTCACCGGGCTGTTTTCTCATATTATAAAATTAATCCATTTAAAAGGTTGTTCTCTCATACTCACAAATATACCAAAATTAAGGGGTTATTTTCTTCAATTGATAAATACTCCCGTATTACGGGGTTGTTTTCTTATATTAAAAAATTTACAACTTCAACGAGGCCGTTTTCTCTGATTCACAATTACACTACTTTTAAGGGGTTATTTTCTCGGATTCATAAATATACACGTTTTATGGGGTTATTTTCTTATATTGATAAATATACCACTTTTACAAGGTTGTTCTCTCATATTAAATTATTAGCAAAACTATGTGGTTGTCTTCTCAAATTCATAGATATACACGTTTTACGAGGTTATTTTCTTATATCGACAAATATACCACTTTTACGGAGTTGTTTTCTCATAATATAAAATTAACAAATTTAAGGGGTTGTTTTCTTATACTAAAAAATATACCAAAATTACGAGGTTATTTTCTCCGATTAATAAATATCCCCGTATTACAGGGTTGTTTTCTAATATTTATAAATATACCCCTCTTACGGGGTTGTTTTCTCATATTAAAAAATTTGCCCTTTTTACGAGACTATTTTCTGAGACTCGCAATTATACTACTTTTACGTGGTTGTTTTCTAAGATTCATAAATATATACGTTTTATGGGGTTATTTCTTATATCGCCAAATCTACCCCTTTTACGGGATTATTTTCTCATTTTATGAAATTAACACGTTTAAGGGGTTGTTTTCCCATACTCATAAAATACACCAAAATTACGGGGTTATTTTCTCTGATTGATAAATATTGCTGTATTTGGTGTTGTTTTCTTATATTTAAAATTTACCCTTTCTACGAGGCTGTTTTCTCAGACTCACAATTACACTACTTTTACGGGGTTGTTTTCTAAGATTCATAAATGTACACGTTTTACGAGGTTATTTTCTTATATGAACAAATATACCCTTTTTACAGGATTGTTTTCTCATGTTATAAAATGAACCCATTTAAGGGGTTGTTTTCTCATACTCACAAATACACCAAAATTACGGGGTTATTTTCTCCGTTTGATAAATGTCCCCGTATTACGGGGTTGTTTTCTAATATTTATAAATATACCCCTCTTACGTGGTTGTTTACTCATTATTAAAATCTACCCTTTCTACGAGGCTGTTTTCTGAGACTCGCAATTACATTACTTTTACGGAGTTGCTTTCTAAGATTCATTAATATACACGATTTACGAGGTTATTTTCTTATATCGACAAATATACCCCTTTTTACGGGATTATTGTTTCATATTATAAAATTAACCCATTTAAGGGGTTTTTCTCTTATACTCACAAATACACCAAAATTACGGGGTTATTTTCTCCAATTGATAAATATTCCTGAATTACGGGGTTGTTTTCTCATATTAAAAAATTTATCCCTTCTACGAGGTTTGTTTTCGGACTTCATATTACATACTTTACGTGGTTATTTTCTCAGATTCATAAATATACACGTTGTATGGGGTTATTTTCTTATATTGATAAATATACCACTTTTACGGAGTTGTTTTCTCATATTAAATATTAGCACTATTATCTCAGATTCATAAATATACACGTTTTACAGGGTTATTTTTTCAGATTCATAAATATACACGTTTTACGAGGTTATTTTCTTATATTGATAAATATACCACTTTTACCGGGTTATTTTCTTATATTGAAAAATATACACCTTTTACGGGGTTGTTTTCTCATATTATGAAATTAACCCATTTAAGGGGTTGTTTTCTCATACGCATAAATATACCAAAATTACAGGGTTATTTTCTCCAATTGATTAATATCCCCATACTAAGGGATTGTTTTCTAATATTTATAAATATACCCTTCTTGCGGGCTTGTTTTCTCATATTAAAAAATTACCCCTTCTACGAGACTGTTTTCTTAGACTCGCAATTACACTACTTTTACATAGTTATTTTCTCATATCCATAAATATACACGTATTACAGGGTTATTTTTCTATGTTGAGGAATATACCACTTTTACGGAATCGTTTTCTCATATTAAATTATTAGCACTATTCTAGGGTTGTTTTCTCAAATTCATAAATATACAGGATTTTTTGTTTTACGCCCCCTAACTCTTCCTCAGCCAGGCTTGGGCGTCCTTCTTAGTTTAGTAAAAAATGAGCCGTATGCGGTGAGAGTCGCACGTAAGGTAACGAGGGGGATTCGCATAACCCTATGGTTACTTTCTATAGAATAGGTTTTATCCTCTTTATGTGCCTGAGATCATATGGATTAACAATTCTCATTTCTTAATTACAAAAAGCCCTTTATGGCGTTATTTTCTTATATTGTTTTCTCATATTATAAAATTAACCCATTTAAGGGGTTGTTTTCTCATACTCATAAATATACCAAAATTATGGGGTTATTTTCTCCGATTGATAAATATCCCCATATTACGGGGTTATTTTCTAATATTAAAAAATTTACCCATTCTACGAGGCTGTATTCTTAAACTCGCAATTACACAACTTTTACAGTGTTATTTTCTCAGATTCATAAATATAAACGTTTTATGGGGTTATTTTCTTATATTCATAAATATACCACTTTTACGGGGTTATTTTCTTATATTGACAAATATACCCCTTTTATAGGATTGTTTTCTCATATTATAAAATTAACCCATTTAAGGGGTTGTTTTCTCATACTCACAAATATACCAAAATTACGAGGTTGTTTTCTCCGATTGATAAATATACCCGTATTACAGGGTTGTTTTCTCATATTAAAAAATTTACCCCTTCTACGAGGTTGTTTTCTCAGACTCGTAATTACACTACTTTTACGTAGTTGTTTTCTCATATTCATAAATATATACGTTTTACAGGGTTATTTTCTTATATTGATAAATATACCACTTAAATTTATCCCTTTTATGGTATTATTTTCTCATATTATAAAATTAACCTATTTAAGGAGTTGTTTTCTCATAATCACAAACATATCAAAATTTCGGGATTTATTTCCTCCAATTGCTAAATATCCCTGTATTATGGGGTTGTTTTCTAATACTTATAAACATATCCGTCTTACGGGGTTGTTTTCTCATATTAAAAAATTTACCCGTTCTACGAGGCTATTTTCTTAGATTAGCAATTACACTACTTTTACGTGGTTGTTTTTGTCAAATTCATAAATATACATATTTTACGGGGTTATTTTCTTATATTAATAAACATACCACTTTTACGTGGTCGTTTTCTCATATTAAATTATTAGCACTATTATGGGATTATTTTCTCAAATTCATAAATATACACGTTTTACGGGGTTATTTTCTTATGTTGACAAATATACATCTTTTACGGGGTTATTTTCTCATATTATAAAATTAACCCTTTTAAGGAGTTATTTTCTCATACTCACAAATATACTAAAATTAGGGGATTATTTTCTCCGATTGATAAATATCCCCGTACGGGGTTGTTTTCTCATATTAAAAAATATACCCCTTCTACGAGGCTGTTTTCTCCGGCTCGCAATTACACTACTTTTACGATGTTATTTTCTCAGATTAATAAATATACATGTTTTACGGGGTTATTTTCTTATATTGATAAATATACCACTTTTATGGGTTCGTTTTCTCATATTAAATTATAAGCACTATTGTAGGGTTATTTTCTCAAATTCATCAATATACACGTTTTATGGCCTTATTTTCTTATATTGATAAATATATCCCTTTTACGGGGTTGTTTTATCATATTATAAAATTAACCCATTAAGGGGTTGTTTTTCCATACGCACAAATATATTGCAATTACGGGCTTATGTCCTCAGATTCATAAATATTCCTGTATTATGGGGTTACTTTCACGTATTAAAAAATTTACCCCTTTAAGAGGTTGTTTTCTCATATTAAAAAATTTATCCGTTCTACGAGGCTCTTTTCTCACACTCGCAATTACACTACTTTTATGGAGTTGCTTTCTCAAATTCATAAATATACACATTTTACAAGGTTATCTTCTTATATTGAGAAATATACCACTTTTACGAGGTCGTTTCTCATATTAAATTATTACCACAATTTTGGGGTTGTTTTGTCAAATTTATAATTATACATGTTTTACGGAGTCATTTTCTTATATCGACAAATATGCCCTTTTTACGGGGTTGTTTTCTCTTATTATAAAATTAACCCATTTAAGGGGTTGTTTTCTTATATGTAGAAATATAAAAAAATTACGGGGTTATTTTTTTCGATTGATAAATATCCCCGTACAACGGGGTTCTTCTCATATTAAAAAATTTACTCCTTCTACGAGGCTGTTTTCTCAGACTCACAATTATACTACTTTTACGGGGTTGTTTTCAAAGATTCACAAATGTACATATTTTACGGGGTTATTTTCTTATATTGATAAATATACCCCTTTTACGGAGTTATTTTCTTACATTGACAAATATACCCCATTTGCGGGGTTATTTTCTTATATTATAAGATTAACCTAGTTAATGGGTTGTTTTCTCATACTAACAAATATATCAAAATAAAGGGGTTATTTTCTCTGATTGATAAATATCCCTGTACTATGGGGTTGTTTTTTCATATTAAAAAATTTACCCCTTCTACGAAGCTGTTTTCTCATACTTGCAATTACACTATTTTTACGGGGTTGTTTTCTCATGTTCATAAATATACACGTTATACAGGATTATTTTCTAATATTGATAAAAATACCACTTTTACAGGGTTATTTTCTTATATTGACAAATATACCCCTTTTACGGGTTGTTTTCTCATATTATAAAATTAACCCATTTAAGGGGTTGTTCTCTCATACTCATAAATATACCAAAATTACGGGGTTATTTTCTCCGATTGCTAAATATCCCCTTATTACCGGGTTATTTTCTAATATTAAAAAATTTACCCTTTCTACGATATTTTTTCAGGCTCGCAATTACACTACTTTTACGGGGTTGTTTTCTCAGATTTATAAATATACACGTTTTATGGAGTTATTTTCTTATATCGACAGATGTACCACCTTTATGGGGTTATTTTCTCATATTATAAAATTAACCCATTTAAGGGGTTGTTTTCTCATACTCACAAATATAACAAAATTAAGGGGTTATTTTCTCCGATTAATTAATATCCCAGTATTATGGGGTTGTTTTCTCATATTTATAAATTTACCTCTCTTATGGGGTGAGTTTGTCATATTTAAAAATTTACCCCTTATACGAGGCTGTTTTCTCATATTAAAAAATTTACCCCTTCTATGCAATTACACTACTTTTACGGGATTGTTTTCTCAAATTCATAAATATACATGTTTTACGGGGTTATTTTCTTATATTGACAAATATACCACTTTTACCAGGTCGTTTTCTTATATTAAATTATTAGCACTATTATGGGATTGTTTTCTCAAATTCATAAATATACACGTTTTATGGTGTTATTTGTTTATGTTGACAAATATACCCCTTTTACGGGGTTGTTCTCTCATATTATAAAATTAACCCATTTAAGGGGTTGTTTTTTCATACTCACAAATGCACAAAAATTACATGTTATTTTCTCTGATTGATAAATATCTCCGTATTATGGGTTGTTTCTCATATTAAAAAATTTACCCGTTCTATGAGGTTGTTTCTTAAGACTCGTAATTACACTACTTTTACGGGGTTATCTCTTCAGATTCATAAATATCCCCGTATTACGGGGTTATTTTCACATATTAAAAAATTTACCCCTTCTACGGGTTTTTTTCTCATATTTTAAAATTAACACATTTAAGGGGTTATTTTCTCATACTCACAAATATACTAAAATTACGGGATTATTTCTTCGATTGATAAATATTGCCATATTACGGGGTTGTTTTCTAATATTTATAAATATACCCCTCTTACGGGGTTGCTTCCTTATATTAAAAAAATTTACCCCTTCTACGAGGCTGTTTTCTCAGACTCACAATTACACTACTTTTACGGGAGTTGTTTTCTCCGATTTATAAATATATGAGTTATTTTCTTATATCGACAAATATACCCCTTTTACGTGGTTGGTCTGTCATATTATAAAATTAACCCATTTAAGGGGTTGTTTTCTCATACTAAAAAATATACCAAAATTACGGGGTTATTTTCTCCGATTAATAAATATCTTCGTATTACGGGGTTGTTTTCTCATATTAAAAAATTTACCCATTCTACGAGGCCGTTTTTTGAGACTCGCAATTACACTACTTTTATGGGGTTGTTTCTCATATTCATAAATATACACATTTTGCGGGGTTATTTTCTTATATTGATAAATATACACGTTTTACGAGAATATTTTCTTATATTGGCAAATATACCCCTTTTATGTGGTTGTTTTCTGATATTATAAAATTACTCCATTTAAGGGATTATATTCTCATACTCACAAATATACCAAAATTACGGAGTTATTTTCTCCGATTTACAAATATCCCGTATTACAGGGTTGTTTTTTCATATTAAAAAATTTATCCCTTCTACGAGGCTGTTTTCTCAGACTCGCAATTACACTACTTTTACGGGGTTGTTTTCTCAAATTGATAAATATACACATTTTACTGGGTTATTTTCTTATATTGACAAATATACCCCTTTTACGGAGTTATTTTCTTATATTATAAAATTATCCCATTTAAGGGGTTGTTTTTTCATACTCACAAATATACCAAAATTATGGGGTTATTTTCTCTAATTGATAAATATCCCCCGCATTACAGGGTTGTTTTCTCATACTAAAAAATTTACTCCTTCTACGAGGCTGTTTTCTCAGACTCGCAATTACACTACTTTTACGGAGTTGTTTTCTCAAATTCAAAAATATATACGTTTTACGGGGTTAGTTTCTTAAATTGATAAATATACCATTTTTACAGGGTTATTTTCTTATATTGATAAATATACCCCTTTTACAGGGTTGTTTTCTCGTTTTCATAAATATACATGTTTTAAGGGGTTGTTTTCTCATACTCACAAATATACCAAAATTACGGGGTCATTTTCTCCGATTGCTAAATATCTCCTTATTACGGTTTTTCTAATATTTATAAATATACCCCTCTTACAGGGTTGTTTTCTCATATTAAAAATTTTACCCGTTCTACGAGGCTGTTTTCTTAGATTCGCAATTACACTACTTTTACAGGGTTGTTTTCTCAAATTCATGAATATACAAGTTTTACGGGGTTATTTTTTTATATTGATAAATATACCATGTTTACGGGGTCGTTTTCTCATATTAAATTATTAGCACTATTATGAGGTTGTTTTCTCAAATTTATAAATATACACTTTTTACGCGATTATTTTCTTATATCGATAGATATACCCCTTTTACGGGGTTGTTTTCTCATATTATAAAATTAACCTATTTAAGGGGTTTTTTTTTCTCATACTCACAAATATACCACAACAGGGTTATTTCCTCAGATTCATAAATATCCGAGTATTACATGATTGTTTTCACATATTAAAAAAATTATCCATTCTACGAGGTTATTTACTCATTAAAAATTTACTCATTGTGCGAGGCTATTTTCTCATATTATAAGATTAACCCCATTTAAGGGATTGTTTTGTCATACTCATAAATATACCAAAATTACGAGGTTATTTTCTCCGATTGATAAATAACCCCGTACTACGGGGTTGTTTTCTCATATTAAAAAATTTACCCCTTCTACGAGGTTATTTTCTGAGACTCGCAATTACACTATTTTTACGGGGTTATTTTCTCATATTTATAAATATACACGTTTTCTAGGATTATTTTCTTATAATTATAAATATACCACTTTTACGGGGTTATTTATTATATTGACAAATATACCCCTTTTACGAGGTTGTTTTTTCATACTATAAAATTAACCCATTTAAGGGGTTGTTTTCTCATACTTGCAAATATACCACAATTACGGGGTTATATCCTCATATTCATAAATATCCCCATATTATGGGATTATTTTCACATATTAAAAAATTTATCCCTTTACGAGGATGTTTTCTCATATTAAAAAATTTACCCGTTCTACGAGGCTGTTTTCTTAGACTCGCAATTGCACTACTTGTACGGGTTGTTTTCTCAGATTCATAAATATACATGTTTTACGGGGTTATTTTCTTATATTGATAAATATACCACTTTTACAAGGTCGTTTTCTCATATTAAATTTATAACAATATTATGGGGTTGTTTTCTCAAATTCATAAATATACACGTTTTATGGAGTTATTTTCTTATGTTAACAAATATACCCCTTTTACAGGATTATTTTCTCATATTATAAAATTAACCCATTTAAGCGGTTGTTTTCTTATACTTACAAATATAGCAAAATTATGGGGTTATTTTCTCCGATTGATAAATATCCTAGCATTACGGGGTTATTTTCTCAGATTAAAAAATTTACCCCTGCTACGAGGCTGTTTTCTCAGACTCGCAACTACACTACTTTTACAGGGTTATTTTATGAGATTCATAAATATACACGCTTTATTGGATTATTATCTTATATGATAAATATTCCACTTTTACGTGGTCATTTTCTCATATTAAGTTATTAGCACCATTATGGGGTTGTTTTCGCAAACTCATAAATATACGACAATTACGGGGTTATTTCCTCAAATTTATAAATATCCCTGTATTACGGGGTTGTTTTCACATATTAAAAAAGTTATCCATTCTACGAGGCTCTTTTCTTAGATTAAAAATTTATTCGTTCTACGAGGTTGTTTTCTTAGACTCGCAATTACACTACTTTTACGAGGTTATTTTCTCAAATTCATAAATATACACGTTTTACGGGGTAATTTTTTTATATTGATAATTATACCACTTTTACGGGTTCACTTTCTCGTATTAAATTATTAGTATTATTATGGGGTTGTTTTCTCAAATTCATAAATATATACGTTTTACGGAGATATTTTCTTATATGGACAAATATACCCATTTTACGGGGTTGTTTTCTCAAATTATAAAATTAACCCATTTAAGGGGTTGTTTTCTCATACTCGCAAATATACCAAAATTACGGGTTTATTTTCTCTGATTGATAAATATTCCCGTCTTACAGGGTTATTTTCTAATATTTATAAATATACCACTCTTACGGAGTGTTTTCTCAAATTCATAAATATACACGTTCTATGGGGTTAATTTCTTATATTGATAAATATACCACTTTTACACTATCCTTTTCTCATATTAAATTATTAGCACTATTATGAGATTATTTTCTTAAATTCATAAATATAGACAATTTACGAAGTTATTTTCTTATATTGACAAATATACGCCTTTTACAGGGTTGTTTTCTCATATTATAAAATTAACCCATTTAAAGGGTTGTTTTCTCATACTCATAAATATACTAAAATTACGGGGTTATTTTCTCCGATTGATAAATATCCCCGTTTTACGGGGTTCTTACGGAGTTGTTTTCTCATATTTTTACCCTTTCTATAAGGTTCTTTTCTTAGACTCGCAATTATACTACTTTTACGGGGTTGTTTTCTCATATTCGTAAACATACGCGTTGTACGTGGTTATTTTCTTATATTGATAAATATACAACTTTTATGGGGTGATCTTCTCATACTAAATTATTAGCACTATTATGGTGTTGTTTTCTAAAATTCATAAATATACACGTTTTACGGGATTATTTTCTTATGTTGACAAATATACCCTTTTTACAGAGTTATTTTCTAATATTATAAAATTAACCAATTTAAGAGGTTGTTTTGTCATACGCATAAATTACCAAAGTTACGGGGTTATATCTTCTGATTGATAAATATCCCCGTATTACGGGGTTGTTTTCTAATATTTATAAATATACCCCTCTTACGTGGTTGTTTTCTCATATTAAAAAATTTACCCGTTCTGTGAAGCTATTTTCTGATATTAAAAAATTTACCTGTTCTATGAGGCTGTTTTCTTAGACTCACAATTACACTACTTTTACGAGGTTGTTTTCTCAGATTCATAAATATACACGTTTTACGGAGTTATTTTCTTATATTGAGAAATATACCACTTTTTTACGGGATCGTTTTCTCATATTAAATTTTTAGCACTATTCTAGGGTTGATTTCTCAAATTTACAAATATAAATATTTTACGGGGTTATTTTCTTATATTGATAAATATACCACTTTTACGGGGTCGTTTTTTCATATTAAATTACTAGCATTATTATGGGGTTGTTTTCTCAAATTCATAAATATATATACATTTTACGGGGTTATTTTCTTATATTGATAAATATACCCCTTTTACGGGGTTGTTTTCTCATATTATAAAATTAACCCATTTAAGAGGTTGTTTTCTCATACTCACAAATATACTAAAATTACGGGGTTATTTTCTCTGATTGATATATATATATTTGTATTACGGGGTTGTTTTCTAATATTTATAAATATACCCCTCTTACGGGGTTGGTTTGTCATATTAGAAATTTACCCTTTCTATGAGGTTGTTTTCATAGACTCGCTATTATACTAGTTTTACGGTGTTATTTTTTCAGATTCATAAATATACACGTTTTACGGGTTATTTTCTTATATTAATAAATATACCACTTTTACGGGGTTATTTTCTTATATTGACAAATATACCCCTTTTACGGGGTTGTTTTCTCATATATTATAAAATTAACCCATTTTCCAATTGCAATGCAGTTAATCTTTTACTCTAGTAGCTTTTCCTTTCTGGTGATCAGTTCTTGAATCTCTATCTCTAATCTTTCCTGTTCTTCTGTTATCTTGGAAAGTTTAACTTCTAAGGAACTGAGCTTTTCTTGTTCTTCAAATAGACCTGCACTGAGCTTTTAGTTTTCCTTAGGTTCTAATTCTTGCTGATTACGATCCTAGGGTTTGATTTCAAGTTACTCTTTGGGTTTTCAAGTTAGTGATTCATGGGTTCATAAGGATTAGAGTTCTTGGAGGTTCTTTAACATTCGGTATCAGAGCTTTTAGCTCTTGGATCAAGTTATTATCCTTCTTTAATAATATTTCATTGTATTCTTTAAGTTTCTAAGTGGGTCGTTTATTGATAACAATCTTGATTGCTGCTGCCACGCGCTTTCTCTCAATAGTGGTGTTTATGCTCTCCAAATAAAACCAAACCATCATACTAGACAAAGAGGAGTTGACTGGTCCACAACTCTTGTAGTCCTAAATGTTTTGATCCGAATAACGAAATAAGTGAAAATTCATGTAGGCATACCTAATAAAACCCCACCCCAAATTATATAATTATATGCATTCCAAACATCAAAACACGTGCATTCCCCCTTAGATTAATCGAAAACAACATTATTTCTTCTTTACGGATGTGGATTTGTGTCTTGTCCTACTAGATCAAGTCACGCCCTAATGCTACCGGTCAAGCTTGTTAATTACATTCCCATGATTCTTTACGCTAATCCTTAATGTCCTCAAGAGTCCTCATGCATAGAGGAATATGGAATAATGGAGATCCTAATGGTGCAAATCTTAAATTGGAATATTGGGGCTTTTCCAAATGATCACAGACAAATCTTTTGGAGGAAAGAGGGAATGATAAGAATCGAGGCACGCCCTAATATTTCGATTCAGAATTTGCACCATTGGGGGTCATCCTTCCTTGTTCCTTTAGGCACGAGGACTCTTGATGATGCAAGGTTTGGCATAAAGAATCCTTAGAACACAATTGACAAGCTTGATCGATGGCATTGGGCCTTAGATTGATGATCAAGCAAGAGATGTAAATCCACGTGCATAAGTGAGAAATCATGTTGTTTTCAATTAATCCAAGCATAATTCAAGTTGAATTTGAGCTTTTTGATGTTTGAAATGCAAATAATGAAGTAATTTGGGTCTGAGTGTTTTTAGGTAGGCCCACGCGATTTTACCATTATTTTTGTTAAGCTAGCTCAAACAAAGTTGTTGCATAGCAACTCCTCTCTCGTTCTTTATTTGACTTTAGTTTATTCATCTTTCTTTACTTATTTTTTCATATTTATCTTCTAGTTTATTCTTCTTATGGATTGAGGCTTTCGCACTATAGAAAATGCATGCAACTGAATACTTGAGAGTAATGAGCATAGTATTTCAGTTTTCTATCTTGCAGGAAATCAAGTTATGGGTTCTTTCAAGAACTTTATAGACTTATCAACACTCGCGCTAGAGAGCATAGACTTATCCCTCACGCCATTCCTTTCTCTTGTGTTCTTTGTCTACCTTTGTGTTTAAATCAATTTCATTTGACTTTAGTTTATCTATCTTTATGTATTTATTTATTCACATTTAGCATCTAGTTTCTTCTTCTTATGGAATAAGGGCTTTTACACTATAAAGTCCACATGCAACTGAATACTTGAGGCTAATGAGTATATTATTTCAGTTTTCTACCTTGCAGAAAATCAAGTTATGGGTTTCTTGAAGAACTTTTTAGACTTAATCAACACTCGCACTAGTGAGCATAGACTTATCCTCATGTCCATCATTTCTCTTTTGTTCTTTGTCTACCCTTATGTTTAAATCAATTCCATTTGATCCTTCCAATTAACCATATGGAAGAGAACAAAGAAGTTGTGATTGCTTTCCTTATCAAATCTAAAATCCTACTGATATTCTTTCTTTTTATTTATTTTGTGTCTCTCTTTCTAATCTATATCTATTATGATGGCTTGGTTGTATTTGGGAGCATAAACACGAGTGTTGAATGAAAGCGCGTGGAAGCGTCAATCATAGGTACCGATCTAATGCTTCGACGACTGCGAAGAAAGAAAATTAGTTGATCATGTATTGATATCATTTTCTAAATGATCGCGGAGGAATCTTTTAGAGGAAAGAGAGAAAGATGAAAATCAAGGTTCGCCTAAATTGATACAAACGTGGCTAACTTGTGCCAAACCCATATTCAATGTTGATATCTTTACCAAGGATCATTCACCTAATCAAGCAAGAAAACTCTAACTCCTAACAGGACCCTTAAATAACTTGTACTTAAGAACCTTAATTATAAATAATTAAAGGCTATTTAACATAAACATAAGTTTAAGTTAAACTAAGTTTCTAAAATACCAAGCCTTCACTTGACAAATTCACCAAGTTCATTAAGAACAAAAGAAGAGAATTAACTCTAAAATAATCAATATTCAACAACTCCCTTTACATAGAAATTCATACTAGTTTATATAGGCCTTAAAGAAATCTAATTCTATAATGATAAGGAAGCAAATAATAATAAGACTAGGAATAGAAATACTAAACTAAAATGATAACTTAAAATAAGACTCCTAACAATTAAAAGACTTCTTTAAATGAACAAATACTTCTAAAATTCGTCCAAACCATAGTCCATACAATTCGGCTTAAGTAACATGTGATATGCAACCCATTCTTGAGTATTGGACTCCAAATAGCTTGACTTGACTATTTTGGGCTTATCTTGTCTTCATCACGCCTCCATATGTTGGATTGAGTTGATGAGAGTATCTTGAGGCCCATTATCTCGATTAAGCCCAATCTCACTTGGACTTTAAATCGGACTAGGATTCTTAGTAGAAATAGGATTCCTTTCGTCATTCGAACTCCTAATATCATCAAAACTCCTTGCTGGATTAGGATTCCTAGTGGAATTAGGACTCCTTGTTGAAGTAGGATTCCTTGAGTAAGTAGGATTTGCATCATTAGCTTTTCTTATTGGAGTAGAATTCCTTGTGCTACATGGGTTCTCATCAGCGATATTCTTATTCATGATTTGCACCATTGGGATCTCCATTATTCCTTGCTCCTCTAAAGATGAGGACTCCTGATTACATAAGGATTGGCATAAGGAAATATGGGAGCGCAATTGACAAGCTTAACCGGTGGCATTGGGGATTACCTTGATGATCAAGTAGGATGAGTTATAATTCCATGCATGTAAGGCATAACTCATGTTGTTTTCAATGAATCCAAGCGTAATACTATCCAGAATTCGAGCGCTTCCAGTTTAAAATGCATATAATGAAATAATTTAGGTCGGGAGTGTTTTTAGGTAGGCCTATGCGAATTTACCCTTATTTTTGTTAAGCTGGCTCATAAAATTTAGGACTACGAGAGTTGTTTTCTAGTTAACTCCTCTCAAATTCAACTCAGGTGGTCTTAATTGACGAGAGGCATATGCTATCACCTTACCTTGTTGCATCAATACGCAACCCAAACCATTTATGGGAGCATCATTGTACACAACATATTCCTGCCTTGTCATTGGTAGTGTCAATAATAGTCCTGAAGCTAAGCATGCCTTCAGTTCATTAAATGTGCCTTAGCATTTATTCCATACAAACTTCACATTCTTCCTCAATAAATTTGTCAAAGGTGAAGCAACGATAGAGAAGTTTTGCACAAACCTCCTATAATAGCCTGCTAATCCTAAAAAACTATGTATCTCATGCACATTGGTAGGTTGTTTCCAACTAACGATTGCTTTAATTTTTTTCAGATCAACATATACTCCCTTGGATGAAATGTTATGCCCTAAAAATACCACTTTCTCCAGCCAAAACTCATACTTGCTCAACTTGGCATACAATTGCCTATCTCTCAATAAACAGGGATCCACCGAAGAAGATCATTCTTCTTCCCTTTTTTCGGAAGAGTAGCATATGCACTTAGCAGGAAGTCCTCAAGTAACTTATCTTATATTCGTACTATGAGAATTCCATTGTTACTTGAGTTGAGGGCAATAAATATAGAGTTAGCTCAGGGCGAGAATCAAGCATTGCTAGCCACTTTAAAGGTTTGACGAGTGCTAATTTATAGAATCAAAGAGGCACAAGGTCAAGATGAGCAATTGGTGAAAATCAAGGAACAAGTTCAACAAGGTAACCATGTAGATTTTATGATATCAGAGAATGATATTTTTCTTTATGGGGGTAGATTGTGTGTACCCAATGTTGAAGCTCTTAAAAGGGAGATAATGGAGGAAGCACACAATTTAGCATATGCCATGCATCCGGGGAGCACTAAATGTACCTAACCTTGAAGGATAATTATTGGTGGTTGGGGATGAAGAAGAATATTATAGACTTTGTGAATAAATGTTTGGTGTGCCAATAAGTTAAAGTAGAACACAACATCTGGTAGGAACATGGCAACCTCTTCCTATTCCTGAATGGAAGTGGGAGCATATTACTATGGATTTTGTGATAGGATTGCCTAGGACCCAATAGAGACATGATAGTGTTTGGGTGATTGTGCATAGATTGACCAAGTCAGCTCACTTTTTGCCTGTAAAGATGAATTAATCATTGGATAAATTTGCTGAAACCTACATTCAGGAGGTAGTGAGTTTGCATGGTCAGTCAGAGAGAATAATTCAAACACTAGAAGATATGTTCGAACTTGTGTGATGGAATTTCAGGGTAGTTGGCGATTAATGGATTTTGCCTACAACAACAACTTCCATTCGAGCTTAAGGTTGGCAGCTAACGAAGCATTATATGGTAGGAAGTGCAGGACTCCAATTTGTTGGGATGAAGTTGGAGAAAAGCAGTTAATTGGTCTAGAAATTTTACAGATGACAATTGAGAAGATTCAGTTAATCTGAGATCGACTAAAGGAAGCATAAGATAGACAAAAGAGTTATACAGACTTAAAAAAGGTACCGGTTAAATATATTATGGGTGACAAGGTTTTCTTTAAGATTTCACCATAGAAAGGAGTACTATAGTTTGGTAAAAGAGGGAAATTAAGGCCCAAGTACATTGGTATATTTGAGGTGATTGAAAGGATTGGTCCAGTAGCTTATAGATTGGCTTTACCTCCAGAATTATCTCAAATTCATGATGTTTTCCACGTTTCTATGTTAAGAAGGTATAGGAGTGATCCTAGTCATATTTTACAAGCTCAACCTTTAGAAATAAGGGATAATTTGTCTTACGAGGAAAGACCGGTTGCCATTTTAGCTAAAGAAGTTAAAGAGTTAAGAAGGAAGACTATTCCTTTAGTGAAAGTATTATGGAAACATCATGGAAATGAGGAAGCAACGAAGGAGTGGGAGGAGGATATCAGAAACCAATACCCTAATCCGTTTAATTCCGAGGACAAAATTTCATAAGGTGGGGAAAATTGTCACACCCATATTCTAAGTATGTATTCATCCTTTTAGCATTGCATACATCAAAGCTTGAAGAGTTGGATTCAAATTCAAGGCTCATTAATCTAATTCAGTTTATTAGGCTTGAATAAATCTAATATGGGCTTAATGAGCATAGGAGCACATAAGGGAGTTTGGGCCTAATTACTTCCATCAAAGATGGCCCATGCATGTGATTTAAAGAAACTAAGGATTCTTACTCCTAATGGGCACTATATAGTATTTTAGGAGTATTAGGACTTTATTTTTAGTTATCTCTTTTAGTTAGGATGTTTATCTCTATCCTATTTGAGCTGTAATTCCTTAATAGCTTAGAATTAGGGTTTTCTAAAGGCTATAAAAGCCTAGTACGGATTTTCAAGCTCATAGATTGATCATTAATATATTTTATGAGTTTATACTCTATTCTTAGTACTTGTTGGAGCTAATTTGAACTTATCAAGCAATTCATTGTTTATAGCATTCAAATCCGACTTATCAACTTAGAATCCATACTAAATTGTGGCGTCTTCTACCTCTAATACCTTAGGTTTGATAGTTGAATATACTTAAAGGGTCTAAGGTTTCCATTTACCTGGTTCTTATCACAAAAGACTCCATTGTATACGAGTTTAATCCTTTGATATAGGTTAGGTTCGTATCACAAAAGACTCAATTGTATTAAGAAATACATCCTCACTCTTCACCAATTCAATTTTTGCCTCATCCTCATCATCATTAATGATTTCTTCAATTTTGAATTCACACAAGGATAGATAATTATTGTCTTTCTCACAATCTTCAATAATCGTGTCTTTAAAATCTTCATTGACTTAAATAGAGTAATTTACCTCTTTTACATCATCTTGATTGCTTTTCAATGTTGGCTTATGCTGAGCTTTATTTTGGAGATGCTTAGCATAACTATGAATCGACTCCTTTAATTCTAAAAGAATTATGCATAATCGAATTGATATCCTTGATACTATACATGTTTGCATGCTTGATCTTGAGTTATTCTTAAAGCAATTTATGTTTTTTTGTATTAGGACCACCCTATTTTAGTTTCCTTTATGTCTTAGGTGTTTTTCTAGGTACATCATCAAAGTTAGAGAGAAAGCAGACTAGAATTGGGAAGAAACGGATGAATCGGGCACGTTAGATCGCTCAACACGCCTTTGAGGAGCACTGGTCGTGGTCGACCAGGTCTGAAATGCCTTTCCTATGGCGATTTAAAGCGATTTCCAACACAGTTTCTGAGAGTGACACGGCCTAGGAGTATGTCTGTGCTGAGGAGCACGGCCAAATTCGAAGAAGGCCAAATGTACACTTTTAGATCAACACGACATGGATTTAGCACGGCCTAAATCCAGGCCATTTTAGATCCTAAAAACTAAGTTAAAACAAAAGAAAAAAAAAAGAAAAAAAGGGAAAAACAGAGGAAAAGAAGAGAACTTTAGACTATTCAAGATAGACCGTAAGAGCTAACTTCCAAACGATCAAGAAGAGGAAAACGAAGACGAATTCTACTTCAAAATCATTAAGATAGTCACTCTTAAGGATTGGATCCAAGATTCAAGGGAAGAAGAAAGAGATCTTAAGCTGTAAAGTATGGATACAGAGTTATTAAAGAGGGGATAGCATCTTACCATTTGAGAAAAGGGTGTTCATGTTCTTTTCAATTCTTATCTACTTTGTGTTCCATTCCTATTTTACTTTAATCATGAACATATGTAACGAATTCTATCAAACCCATTTGAGGTCTTTAGCCATGCTAGGCTTGTTTTGTGCTTAGATGATTGGATTATTGATTTAAGATTGTAGTTTTCATTCAAGTATAATAAAATTTATTATTTCCTCTTCATTATTGAATCAATTTGAGAACTCCTTTGTAACTGAGAAATTCAATTGAGTTTGGACAACTGCTTGTGTGATTAGGTGATTTGCTTCCTAGAGAGAAGTGTAATAGCTTACTAGAATAAGAACTAGACATTCTTATTAGCATAATTTAGAGATTAATGCTATTCTAAAATCGATTGTTATGAAGAGATTCTAACTTTAGATCTTTAGGATTATAAATTGGTTAACTCGAGAGAGAAGCCAATTCATTCAAGAAATTATCCACAGATCGCAATTCTTAATAAATCAATTCATAAATTATTGTTTGTAAGCTGGCTAGCTAGAGTGATCCCTAATTAGGTTAACTCATCTTATTATCCTTTTTCGAATTTTATACTCTTTATTAAAATTTAGCTTTCAATTGCATTCTCAATCATTTTTAGTTAATAATCTTCACCACCTTTTGATCGGTTATATAATAGGAATAGCGTAGTAGCAGTAGTTTCTCAATTCTCGTGGGATACAATATTGATACTTGCCATAGCTAGATTACATTCGATAAGTGCACTTGCCTGTAGATTGCTAGTCGTGTCAGCGAGCCATCAAGTTTTTGGCGCTGTTGCCGGGGAGTTTGTTTTGAGAAATATTGTGAACTGTGTATTCTTATTAGTTTAGCCATTTACTATTTATTCTTTATTTGTTTTTTATTCAATTTTCTTCTTTTATTCATTTGTGTTGTTGGTTATTTGTTGTTTTAGGTAGTGTATGACCAAGAGGTCCAATCTTGATCTAGTAGACCCTCTACCAGAAGTAGAGCAATCCCTCAAGCAATTGAGAAAGCGATTGAACGTAGACGAAGAAGAGATTCAAGTTAGAAAATCTGTACATGAGAGTGAGTCCAGAAACATTACAGTAGAGATGGTAGATGCCAACGACAACAATAACATAAGCGGACGATGTATGATTTTGCCAAACCATCGTTGGAGGGGATATGAACATGCATTACGAGACCGGCTGTTGCCGCCAATAATTTTGAAATAAAGCCTAATGTTATTTAGATGGTGGAACAAATGATTTAGTTTGGAGGCTTATGAGGTGAGGATCCTAATGCACATATAATAAGTTTCTTGGAGATTTATGATACCTTTAAGATTAATAGGACAACAGACGATGCAATTCGGTTCCACTTGTTCCCATTTTCCTTGAGGGATAGAGCAGAGCAGTGGCTACAGTCACTACCTCCTAACACTATCACTATTTGGGATTCTTTGGTAGAGAAATTTAGAGATGACATATTTTTTTTTGTGCAGTTTAACAATGAGTCGATGTACGATACTTGGGAGAGGTACAAGGACCTACTGCAATGCTGCCCAAACCATGGACTACCAATCTGGTTATAGGTACAAACGTTTTATAATGGTTTGGATTTGGCTACTAAGCAGATGGTAGATGCAGCTGCAGGTGGTTCTTTGAGCAGCAAGACACCAGAGTAAGCCCAAAGCTTGATTGAGGAGATGGCAAAAAATAATTACCAATGGCACACTACTAGGAGCAGGATGGGACGTCAAGGTAGTGGACACCAGTTGGATGCCACTGTAGCCTTGGCAGCTCAAGTGGAGTTATTATCCCAGAAACTTGATCAACTCTAGATGCTTTTCCAAGCAGCTCAAGCAAGCTGTGAGTTTTGTGCTGGCCTGTATTACAGTAGTAACTGTATATCGGGAGATATGTTTGCTTCCTCTTCTTTATCTAACCATGAATAGGTGGACTATATGGGAAGTTAGCCTAGGGAGCAGAAACACGTATAATCTAGGATGGAGAAATCATCCAAACTTCGGATGGAGGAACAACAACAACCAGGGGCCACCAGGGTTTCAGCAACTACATCAACAATCGCAACAATTTATTCTCCAACCTCAGTCTCCTCAGGCTCAAGAGAAAAAGCCTAACTTAGAGGAGCTAATGATGAAGTTTGTGTCCACTTCAGAGACTAGATTCCAGCAGACGGATGCAGCTCTTAGAAATCAACAAGCCTCCATTCAGAACTTGGAGAATCAAATAGGCCAGATTTCTAAAATGATGACTGAGAGGCAGCCAAGGACTTTGCCTAGTAATACAGAGCCTAACCCGAGAGAGCACATGAAGGCTGTCACTTTATTAGTAGCTATGATTATAATCAAGTTTCTTCATTTTAGCTTAATTTCTTTTTTTTGTTAATTTGTTGAGATATTTTTTTTGGTTGATCCTCTTTGAGTCCTAGATTGTATTGGATGATCGGTGAAATTTAATTACTTACGTTGGTAGGTAGGTTTATATTGTTAATGATAGGTTTACTAAATACCAACCCTATCAATAGCAGGTTAATATTGTTTTCATTTGTTTTGAGTTTTTAATTTTGTACACTAAATGCATAAACATGTTTTTTAGTGAATAGTGTAAATAAGTAATTTTATTTATTGCCTTTCAATTTTTTAAGTATATTCCTATTTCTAATGATGATGATGTTGTGCAGGAAGACTCAGGTAGGAAAGATGGAGATAGCAAGGTGATGGAGCCAGAGAAGATAGAGGCCAGGAAGAAGAGTCCTCTGAGGGAATACCAGCCCCCGATCCCATATCCTGCGAGGTTGAGGCAAGAGAAAGTCGATCAGCAGTTCATTAAGTTTCTTGACTTGTTTAAACAACTGCGAATTAACTTACCTTTTGTTGAAGCTATTTCGCAAATGCCCAAGTATGTGAAGTTCTTAAAGGAAATCCTTAGCCATAATAGGAAGTTAGAGGACTTGGCGATCGTGACCTTAAATGAGGAGTGTTCAGCTATACTTCAGAACAAATTGCTAGAGAAGAAGCGTGATCCATGGAGTTTTACTATCCCTTGTGTGATTGGTGATTTGACAGTTAGTAATGCTTTAGCTGACTTAGGAGCTAGGATTAATTTAATGTCGTACAATTTGTTTACCAAGTTGGGGTTGGGTGAGATGAAACCCACTAGGATGAGCATACAGTTAGTTGATAGGACTGTTAAGTATCCTAGGGGTATTGTGGAGGATGTACATGTTAAGGTTGACAAATTTATATTTCCTATTGACTTTATGATCATGGACATGGATGGTGAGAGTAACATACCTTTAATTTTAGGTTGACCTTTCCTTGCAACGTCTAGGGCTATTATAGATGTTTGTGATGGGAAGATTAAACTTATGGTAGGGGATGAAACTGTCACTTTTGATTTGAATAATTCTATGAGATAGTCCTTAGATCATGATGATACTATATTTTCTATTGATTTACTTAATGATGTTATTGATATATAGTTGCAGGAAATATTGCTTAATGATCCCTTATGAGTTGCCTTGCAGGCAGAGGATGAGCATGAGCTATCCAATGAGAGTGTGTTGGAGCAGCTTACATTTTTGTTAGCTAATGAACCAAGCAAGAATACTGATAAGTTTATTGAGATTGACAGGGTAGGTGCATAAATTGAGGCTGTCATTATAGAAACCACAAGTCCTTGAGTTGAAAGAGCTCCCAAAGCACCTCAATTATGCATATCTAGATGAGGATAACATATTGCCTTTCATCCTAGCAGCATACTTGGCACCCGAAGAGAGGGAGATGACTTTGGTCTATCTTAGGAAGTACCAAAAGGCGTTTTCTTGGAAAATTTTGACATTCCTAGGATTAGTCCTAGCTACTGCTTGCACAAGATCTTTATGGAGGATAGCTGCAGGCTAGTGGTGCAACCACAGCGCAGACTGAACCCAGACATGAAGGAAGTGGTTAAAAGGAGGTAATTTTTTATGCAGGTCTGGTTTACCCTATATCTGATAGTTCCTAAAAATGGAGGTATGATCGTGGTTAAAAATGAGAAGGACGAGCTTATACCGACTAGAACGGTAACGAGCTTTCGAGTGTGTATAGATTACAGGAGGCTAAATGATGCCACTCGAAAGGACCATTTTCCCCTTCCTTTTATTGATCAAATGTTGGAAAGGTTGTTTGGGCATATGTTTTATTGTTTTTTAAATGGTTTTTTAGGTTACTTCCATATTCCCATTGCACCTGAAGACCAGGAGAAGACAATCTTTACATGCCCGTATGGGAGGATGCCATTCGGATTGTGCAATGCACATGCGGCTTTTTAAAGGTGTATAATAGCGATCTTCCACAATATGATCAAAGAATTTCCATGGAGGTAAAGATGAATGACTTTTATATATTTGGTAACTCTTTTACTCACTGTTTACATAATCTAGAATGCATGCTTGAGCATTTTGTGGATGCTACCCTAGTCCTTAATTGAGAAAAGTATTATTTTATGGTTAGGGAAGGTATAGTGCTGGAACACAAAATTTCGCATGAGAAAGGGATGGAGGTCAATAGGGCCAAGGTGGATACTATTACTAAATTACCCCCACCTAGTTCAGTTAAGACTGTTAGGAGTCTCTTAGGTCATGTAGGTTTTTATAGGAGGTTTATTAAGGACTTCTTTAAGATTGTTAGACCTTTAACTCAATTGCTTGTAAAGGATGCACCTTTTGTATTTTCTGATGATCGTTTGCATGCTTTTGAGTTGTTGAAGGAGAAACTAACAACATCCCCGATTATGGTCTCACTTAATTGGGAGCTATCATTTGAGCTTATGTGCAATGCTAGTGATTTTGTAGTTGGAGTTGTTTTATGATAGAGGAGAGATAAAAAGTTCTAACTAATTTACTATGCTAGCAAGACATTGAATAATATCCAGAAGCACTACACCACCACTGAAAAGGAGCTTATGGCTATTGTTTTTGCATTTGACAAGTTCATATCTTATTTGGTGCTATCAAAAACTATGGTCTATACGGACCATTCCACACTCAGGTACTTGTTTAGCAAGAATGATGCAAAGCCTAGACTTATTCGTTGGATTCTGTTGTTTCAAGAGTTTGATATTGAGATCAAGGATAAGAAAGGTCTTGAGAACTTAGCAATAGACCACCTTTCTATGCTAGAAAACCTGACTTTGGAGGCGCTTGATGAGGAGTGCGATTGATGATAATATTTCAGATGAGTTCCTATGCTCAGTTCAGGTTAATTCTGATATCCCTTGGTGTTTTGATTTTGCAAACTATCTGATTGCTAAAGTCCTTCCAAAGGGTATGACATTTCAGTAAAAGAAGAAATTCTTTTTTGAATTGAAATACTACATTTGGGAGGATCCTTTCTTGTTCAAAGTTTGTGCATATTAGATCTCAACATCCTCTAGCAAACTCTTCTTGACAAAACATCTCACACAAAACTCACATGTTTAGCATTGAAACTCTACTATTCTTGTAAAGACTAAATCAATTAATTATCAAACAATCAAAGTTATAACTATTCAATAACCAACGAATCAAATTTAAAACACACATAAGAACATAAAAACATGAAAACTAAACTAGACTTAATGAATAAGATTAAGCCTATACATAATGAAAGACATAAGGACAAAGGTAATAAAAGGCTAACTAAGCTTAATAAGTGAAGAAAACAAAATGCCTATGATTGTCGGTTCCTAGAGGAATAAGGAATGATGGAGATCCTAATGGTACAAATCCTGAATCTGAATATTTGGGCGTTCCTTGATTCTTGGCGATCACTTTTGTCTCTATAAGATTCATCCATGATCATTTGAAGAATCATATCAATACTCGTTCAACTAATTTTCTTTCTTTGTATTTTTCCAAGCATTGTATCAATGCCTATGATTGTTGGTTCCACACACTTTAACTCAATACTCTTGTTATGCTCGCCAAATAGAACCAAACCAACATACAAGAAATAGGTTGGAAATAGAAGAACAAAAGAAAAGAACAAATGAGAATATAGGTAGGATTTCTGATTTGGTAAGAAAAAAGATCGGAAGTTCTTTATTTTCTTCTAAGTCTAAGCTTAAGGATCAAATTGAATTAATTTAAACATAAAGGTAGACAAAGAGCACAAAAGAAAGGAAGAAAGTGAGTAATAAGTTTAGATTTACTAGTGCGGGTCTTCATAAGTCTAGAGAGTTCTTGAAAGAACCCGTAACTTAATTCTTTGCAAGGTAGAAAACTTAAATATTATGCTCACTAACCTCAAATATACAGTTGCATGCAATTTTGATAGTGCGAAAGCCCTCATTCCATAAGAAGAAAAAATAACTAGAAGCTAACTGTGAGTACATAAATAGAAAAAGATGAATAAACTAAAGTCAAATAAAGAACGAGAGAGGAGTTGACTGGTCAGTAACTCTCGTAGTTCCAATTTATATGAGCTAGCTTAACAAAAATAAAGGGCAATTTGCATAGGACTACCTAATAACAATCCAATGCAAATTACTTCATTATATGCTTCATAAGCATCGAATTGATTATACCCCCGCTTGTATTACACTTGCATTTATAGAAAACAATATGATTTCTCCCTTACACACGTGGATTTACATCTCCTCCTGCTTGATCTCTTTGGTTATTAGGTAGAGAGAAATCATGTTGGTTTTGATTAATTCAACTCAGAATGTGAGCGTTTTGATGTTTGGGATGCTTATAAAGAAGTAATTTGGGTCAGGGTATTATTAGGTAGGCCCTTTCAGAATTTTCCTTATTTTCGTTAAGTTGGCTCATAAAATTTGGGACAACGAGAGTTGTTGACCAGTCAACTCCTTTTCGGTTCTTGATTTGACTTTAGTTTATTAATCTTTCTTTATTTATTTATTCATATTTAGCTTCTAATTTCTTCTTCATATTGAATTAAGGCTTTCGCACTATAAATCTGCATGCAACCTGATACTTGAGGATAGTGAGCATATTATTTTAGTTTTCTACCTTGTAGAAAATCAAGTTATGGGTTTCTTTCATGAACTTTGCAAACATATGAAGACCCGCATTAGTAAATCTAGACTTATCGCTCACGTCCTTCGTTTCTGTTATGTTCTTTGTCTACCCTTGTATTTAAATCAATTCAATTTGACCCTTACACTTAGCCATGGGAGAGAATAAAGAACATGTAATTTCTTTCCTTATCATATATGAAATCCAAACTATGTTCTCATTTGTTCGTTTCTTTTTTTCATCTCTTTCTAATCTATGTCTTGTATGATGGTTTAGTTTTATTTGGCGAGCATAAACAGAAGTGTTCAATTAAAGCACATGGAAGTGACAATCATAGGCACCAATCCAATGCTTGGACAAATGCAAAGAAAAAAAATTAATTGATCGAGTATTGATATCATTCTTTGAATGATCACTAATGAATCCTTTGGAGGAAAGAGGTAATGCCAAGAATCGAAGTATGATCAAATATTCTGATTTAGGATTTTGCACCATTAGGATCTTCATCATTCCTTATTTCTATAGGCACGAGGACTCCTGATGATATAAGGATTGGTATAAGGAATCATTAATAAGCTTAACCGCTGGCATTGGGGCTTAGCTTGATGATCAAGCAAGACGAGACATAAATCTATGCGCGTAAGGGAGAAATCATGTTGTCTTTAATAAATCCAAGCGTAATACAAGCGAGAATTCTATTATTTTATTATTTGTGATGCATAAAATAAAGTAATTTGGGTCGAACTGTTATTAGGTAGGCCAATGTGAATTTACCCTTGTTTTTGTTAAGCTGAATCATAAAATTTGGGAGTACGAGAGTCGTTGACCAGTCAACTCATCTCTTGTTCTTGATTTGATATCAGTTTATCCATCTCTCTTTATTTATTTTTTCATATTTAGCTTCTAGTTTCTTCTTTTATGGAATTGAGGGCATTCACACTATAAAAACTGCATGTAACTGAATACTTAAGGCTAATGAGCATATTATTTCAATTTTCTAGCTTGCAGGAATCAAGTTATCAGTTCTTTCAAGAACTTTATAGATTTATCAACACTTATGCTAGTGAGCATAGACTTATCCATCATGTGATTCATCTTTTTTTGTGTTCTTTGTCTACCCTTGTATTTAAATCAAGTTGACTTGATCGTTACACTTAGCCGTATGGAAGAAAACAAAGAATTTGTGACTTCTTTCCTTATCGGATCCAAAATCCTATCTATGTTCTCATTTTGTTTGTCTCTTTTGTGTCTCTCTTTATAATTTTTATTTAATACGATGGTTTAGATTTATTTGGCAAGCATAAAGAGGAGTGTTGAGTTAAAGCCTATGGAAGCAATAATTATAGGCATCGATCCAAGGCTTGTAAAAATGTGAAGAAAGAAAATTAGTTAATAGAGTATTTATATCATTCTGTGATTGATCGCAGATGAATCTTTTCAAGGAAATAGGGAACACCGAGAATCAAGGCATGCCCAAATATTTTGTTAGGATTTTTGATGTGTGTAGAATACACACATCTAAATAGGGATTTTAAGGCAGAATTTATGTACATTTGGATGTGAATTGGTCCCAACGCTCACCCTATGCATTTGTTTGTGTGCTTTAGGTCCAAAAGAAGTCAAAGAGTGATAAAGGGAAGAATTGGACGTCAAAGTTGCTGAAACAAGTCGAGTTTGCGCATCCCTAATCTGAACATGGCCGTGTTGGTTTCAACACTGGCCGTGTTCCCAACACGTGCACCAACACGGCCATGTTGGTGCATCAAACATCAAAGAAACAGAAGTTTTAGGGAGCACGACCACAGAGAGTGACACGGGCATCAACACCAGCCCGTGTTGGGAACACGGCCACCAACACGGCCGTGTTGGCGGCGACAGGGGGAATTAGTTAAAAGAAAGAAGAGAGGAAAGAAAGAAAGGAGAGCGGGGGAGAACATCCCAAACCCTAATATTTTTCTCTCTAAGGGTTTTCTGAGCTGGAACCAAGGGAAAAGGAGACTTGGATCAAGGTTTCAATCAGATTCCCTTCAAAGATTGAAGATTGGGCGAGGTTCGTTGATTGGTTTTCAAATCGAGCAAGAGGAATTGGGGCTGTTTACTCTCATCCAAGGGTGTAATCGGGTTTCTCTACCTTTACTCATTGTTGTAATTGAATTCTTGTGTATTTTGATAATGAACATGATTAGCTAGATTAATTAAATCCATTGGGATTTCTTTACTATGTTGGCTTAATGTTATATTGTTGGATTGTTTGAGTTAGTTTTGTATTCTTCTTGCTTTCAGTATTAATTAGATAATGCATTGTTCATGAGACGTTGTGAATTGTGGTGTTTAGATTGCTTTATGTAATTGAGAAGTCCATTTGGCAATCGGACTTTTGAATAGCAAGAACTGGTTAATAATCGCTTAGAGATAAGGATAATTAACTAGCCGGATTAAGAATTAACAAAGCTTAATAGAGGCAGATTAAAGCTTAATGCTAATTTAAGAATCAATCGTTAGGAAGAGATTCCAACTTTAGGTTATTAGGTTTAGGAATTCGGTTATCTCGAGAGAGAAACCAAATTCGGTTAAGAATTCGTCCGCGGGTGGCATAATTAGACTTACCAATCCTTTATCTTTTGTTTGATTGCCAACTAGTTTAGGTTCCCTTTTGGTTTGCTTTCTTGTCTTGGTTATTTTAGTTATCAATTACTCCTGCATCTCCCTTAGAACTTAGCTTGTAGCTATTAGTTAGTTTAAAAATTATTCATTACTCATTTTAGGATAATATAACAAAGAATAAAGGAGTAACTCTGGGCTTTCACTTTCCCGAGGAATACGACCTTGATACTCGCCATTAGTGCTAGACTGCATCGATAGGTACACTGCCTTAGATTGTAGCTAACACAAGTAGCACACATCAATTTTTACTATTGGGATCTCCACCATTCCTTATTCCTCTAGGCATGAGGACTTCTGATGACACAAGGATTCGCATAAGGAATCATGACAACATAATTAAGAAGATTGATCGGTGGCATTGGGGCTTAGCTTGATGATCAAGTAGGATGGAATGTAAATCCACGCGTGTAAGGGAGAAATCATGTTGTTTCAGTAAGTCCAACTGTAATACATGCCTGAATATGAGCGTTTTGATGTTTCAGATGCATATAATAAAGTAATCTATGTTGAAGCATTATTAGGTAGGCCCACGTGAGTTTTCCCTTATTTTTGTTAAGTTGGCTCATAAAATTTATGATCACGAGAGTTGTTAACCAATCAACTCCTCTCTCGTTCTTGATTTGACTTCACTTTATTCATCTTTCTTTATTTATTTATTCATATTTAGCTTCTAATTTCTTCTTCATATGGATTTAGGGCTTTCACACTATAAATTTGCATGCAACCAGATACTTGAGGATAGTGAGCATATTATTTTAGTTTTCTACCTTATAGGAAATCAAGTTATAGGTTCTTTTAAGAACTTTGCGGACTTATGAAGACCCGCACTAGCGAACCTAGACTTATTACTCACATCCTTTCTTTCTTTTGTGTTCTTTATCTACCCTTGTGCTTAAATCAATTCGATTTAATCCTTACGCTTGGAGATGGAAAAGAGAATAAACACTTGCTATTTCTTTCCTTATTGAATCCAAAATTCAAACTATGTTCTCATCTGTTCATTTCTTTTGTTCGTCTCTTTCTAATTTATGTCTTGTATGATGGTTTGGTTTTATTTGGGGAGCATAAACACAAGCATTGAGTGAAAGCTCATGGAACAAGCAATCATAGGCACCAATCCAATGCTTTAACGAATGGGAAGAAAGAAAATTAGTTGATCCTGTATCGATATCATTCTTCGAATGATCGCAGAGAAATCTTTTGGAGGAATGAGGAAACGACAAGAATCGAGGCATGCTGGTTGAGGATTTGCACCATTGGGATCTCCATCCTTCCTTGTTCATCTAGGCACGAGGGCTTTTAATGACACAAGTTTTGGCATAAGGAATCATGGGCACACAATTGACATGCTTGATCGATGGCATTGGGGCTTAGCTTGATGATCAAGCAGGATGAGACGTAAATCTATGCGCATGAGGGAGAAATCATGTTGTTTTCAATCAATCCATGCATAATATAATCAGGAATATGAGTTTTTTGATGTTTGGGTTGCATAAAATGAAGTAATTTGGGTCAGAGGATATTATGTAGGCCTACGCAAATTTCCTTTTATTTTCATTAAGTTGGCTCATAAAATTTAGGACTACAAGAGTTGTTGCCCAGTTAATTCCTCTCTCGTTCTTGATTTGACTTTAGTTTATTCATGTTTCTTTGTTTATTTATTCATATTTAGCTTCTAGTTTTTTCTTTTTATGAAATGAGGGCCTACGCATTATAGAAACCATGTGCAACTGAATACTTGAGGCTAATGAGCATATTAGATCAATTTTCCACCTTGTGGGAAATGAAGTTATGGATTATTTTAAGAACTTTGTGTACTTATCAACACTCGTCCTAATAAGCATAGACTTATCCCTTACGTCCTTTTTTTTTTGTCAACCCTTGTATTTAAATCAATTCAATTTGATCCTTACGCTTAGCTATATGGAACAGAACAAAGAACTTGTCATTTCTTGCCTTATCGTATATGAAATTCTACCTATGTTCTCATTTTATTTATTTCTTTTGTGTCCTTCTCTAATCTTTATCTAATAAGATGGGTTTGTTTTATTTTGGGAGCATAAAAATGAGTATTGTGTGAAAGCGTGTGGAAGCGGTAACTATAGGCACAGATCCAATGCTTAGACAAATGTAAAGAAAGAAAATTAGTTGATCGGAGGGAATGATGAGACGTAAGTCCACGTGCGTTAGTGAGAAATCATGTGGATTTCGATTAATTCACGTGTAATACAAGTGGGAGTGTGAGCATTTTGATGTTTGGGACGAATATAAAGAAGTAGTTTGGGCTGACGTGTTATTAGGTAAGCCCTTGCAAATTTGTCATTGTTTTCGTTAAGCTAGCTCATAACATATGGGACAATGAGAGCTGTTGACTAATCAACTCCGTTCTCATTCTTGATTTGACTTTAGTTTATTCATCTTCCTTTTTTATTTATTCACATTTAGCTTCTAGTTTCCTCTTTATATGGAATTAGGACTTTTGCACTATAAAAACTACATGCAATCGAATACTTGACGCTAGTGAGAATATTATATAAGTTTTCTACCTTAAGGGAAATCAAGTTATGGATTCTTATAAGAACTTTGTGGAATTATCAACACTCGCACTAGTGAGCCTACACTTATGGCTCACAACCTTCATTTCTTTTGTGTTCTCTGTCTACACTTGCGTTTAAATCAATTCTATTTGATCCTTACATTAGCCATATGGAAGAGAACAAAGAATTTTTTATTTCTTTCCTTACTGGATCTGAAATCCTACCTATGTTCTCATTTTGTTTGTCTCTTTTATGTCTCTCATTCTAATTTGTGTCTAATATGATGGTTTAGTTTTATTTGGCAAGCATAAACATGAGTGTTGAGTTAAAGCGTGTGGAAGCAACAATCATAGGCACCGATCTAAGGCTTGGACAAATGCAAAGAAGGAAAATTAGTTGATCGAGTATTCATATCATTCTTTAAATGATCTCGGATGAACCTTTTAAAGGAAAGAGGGAACGCTGAGAATCGAGGCATACTCAAATATTTTGATTCAGGATTTGCACCATTAGGATCTCCGTCATTCCTTGTTTCTCTAGGCACGGGGACTCCTGATGACACAAGGATTCGCATAAGGAATCATGGTATTGCAGTTGAAAAGCCTGAGTGGTGGCATTAGGGCTTAGCTTGATGATCAAGCAAGAAAAGATATAAATCCATGTGCGTAAGGGAGAAATCATGTTGTTTTCATTAAATCAAAGCGTAATACTAGCGAAAATATGAGGGTTTTGAAGTTTGGGACACGTAATATAGTAATTTTTATCGGACTATTACTAGGTAGGCCCACACGAGTTTGGGACGTATATTTTTATTAAGTTGGCCCATAAGATTTGGGAGTACGAGAGTTGTTGAGTAGTAAAATCCTATCTCATTCTTGATTTTACTTCAGTTTATTCATCTTTCTTTATTTATTTATTCATATTTAGCTTCTAGTTTCTTCTTCTTATGGAATGAGAGCTTTCACACTATAAAAACTACATGCAACCGAATATTTGAAGCTAGTGAGCATATTATTTTAGTTTTCTACCTTGCTAGAAATCAAGTTATGGGTTCTTTCAAGAACTTTGCAGACTTATAAAGATCAGCACTAGCGAACCTAGAGTTATCGCTCACGTTCTTCCTTTCTTTTGTATTCTTTGTTTACCCTTGTGTTTAAATTAGTTCAATTTGATCCTTATGCTTAGACATAGAATAGAACAAAGAACTTGCGATTTCTTTCCTTATCGGATCTGAAATCCAAACTTATGTTCTCATTTGTTTGTTTCATTTGTTCATCTCTTTCTATTTTATATCTTGTATGATGGTTTGGTTTTATTTGGCGAGCATAAACATGAGTGTTAAGCTAAAGCACATGGAAGCGACAATCATAGATACTGATCTAATGCTTGTACAAATGCAAGGAAAGAAAATTACTTGATTGAGTATTGATCAAAGAAAGAAAATTACTTGATCGAGTATTGATATCATTCTTTGAATGATCGTGAAAGAATCTTTTGGAGGAAAGAGAGAACACTGAGATTCGAGGCATGCCCAAATATTCTGATTCAGGATTAGCACCATTGGGATCTTCATCATTCCTTATTTTTTTATGCACAAGAGTCCTAATGATACAAGGATTAGCATAAGGAATCATGGGAATGCAATTGACAAGCTTGACCATTGGCATTGGAGCTTAGCTTGATGATCAAGCACGAAGATACGTAAATCCATCTGCATTAGGGAGAAGTGATGTTGTTTACATTGAATCCAAGCATAATACAAGCGAGAATGATAAGAACCCATCTAGCACAAGAAATCCTACTCCAACAAGGAATCCTAATGATGCAAATCCTACTAGTTGAAAGAATACTATTTTGACAAGAAGTCCTACTTTGACTAGGAATTCTACTCTAACTAGGAGTTCTACTCCAACAAGGAGTCCTAATGAAATTAGGAGTCTAAATGACATCAAGAATTCAAGTGAGATTAGGAATCCTAATCTAACTAGGATTCAAACAATCAATCATTACAATCAATCATTACAATCAAAGGGTCTTTAGAAGGGTTGAAATGGGGCTTAGGTATAGGTATGGAAACTTAGGATTGAGGTGTAAATAATTTCTGGACTTTTTACAATGCCTTCACTCCAATGTCAGCTGAAAAAGGACTAAATGCCGAATAAAGATAATTAAATTCACTATAGTTCCAAAATCTCTAAAACAAGATGCTCAAAAGGTGAAGAATGAATGAATATTCAATCAAGTACTTTTTTTTAAGCAATAGATTTTTATTTTGGATTGAAGGGAGCATCTAAACTAAATTTTTGAGGGACTTAGTGAATTCAAAGTACTTATAAAATCGACATTATATCCAACAAGTCAATGAACACATTGCGAAAATTCCAGAAATAGGATAGGGATCAACCGATGAAAGGCTTAACCAAGTGTGATGATAAAATAAAAATGATAAAAAGATAAAAATGAAGAAAGTGAATAGGCTTAAACTTGGCTAACTAATGGAAAATATTTACAAGTTGGCTTTTAGCTACAAGGGTGAATCCTAAGTGCCCTTATCATTTTATAACATTTGATTGTTCATGTGACCTCAACAAGTATTACCGAGCAAGTTCTAGAAACAAGAAGAGTACAATGCACACTCAAACAAGGAAAAATGAGCATTTATAATGTATGCTCAATTAGGTTCAAAAACTCACAATTTAAGTGTGTAGATTTACAAAAGGTGTCCAAATACCATTAATCAAATCATCATTTAGTCAATTCATATACAAAACACAACGACTAATCAAATTCAAATTAACTAACTTAAAAAATGGTCAAGTAACATTGGTTTAATCCAGCCACTATGATAAACTAAAAATTCCTCAATAATATTCCAAAAGCAACAAACAATAAGGAGGAAAAATCTCATGCTCAAAATCATAACTATCAATCTTTCAAAGATAAACAAAAAGCTAACATCATCAATAATACATTACATAATAATCAGAAAATATAAGAGAAATAAAATCCAAAACAACGACTTACCCACCCTACACTTGAAGGACATACTATCCGTGGTGTATAACAGAATTAGGAAGCAACATATTAAGTACACAAAAAAGAAAAATAGATACTGTTGTTCTCATCCTGCTGGGTTGGTGGTGGTGGCGAAGGTGGTGGAGGTGGGGCTGCTGGAGGAGGTGCATCATTGGCTGCTGGAGGTGGAAAATATTTGCCAAAATCAGCAAAGTCAAAATTGTCCATCATGTTCTGCTGTAAGGCTGCCTCTATCCTGTCTCCCTAGGCCAACTGCCTATGTAGCAAATCTAGAATCTGCCTCTGCCTAGCATCAAAATGCTAGAATTGCACTTTAACCTCCTACTCAAACCTGTCGAACCTATCTGTGTGCCATTATCGTATATCGGTGATCTGATCAAATCTCACAGTCAGCTCATCAATCTGCACAAGAATCGACTAAAGAGCTGATAAGGATGAAGGTAGGGAGTAGCCAGGAATATCTACAGGTCTAGGGTGCTCCCCCTGCTCCTCCTGAGCTGTCTGGGCTATCAACCGAATAAGTCTGTACTCTGGCCCTAGGGGCCCTATCCTCCGGGTGATCATCCTCAAAAGGCTAACAGGGGTCATCTCGCCCACAAGCGTCAATTAATCCAGCAGAGCTCTATCTAGTAGCTCCATCCTCCTAGCAAGCCTAGTCACACAAGGTTCGAAACAGATCCAAGTCTTCTTCGGGTCCCCAGTAATAGTCTTGCACTGCAGAGCTAACACATAGCCCATATGCACCCTCCTCTTCTCATGCAGGGCCCATAAATAGAATACATTAGGTTAGGTGACCACTCCAAAACTGTCCCCTCGCCTTGTCAATGTATATGAGCAGGCAATGGAGATAGCGTAGGCTATCAGAGAGGCTGGACGCCTTGGACTTCATTAGGTAGGAAGGCTCATCCCCTTCTAATATGGTCACCCAGGCCTTGTCAAAAGAAACTCCCGGATTGTAAAAGGAACCTCTGAAATCATCTGACTCTATGGTCGCCTGGTCATAGAGGTCAAGTGCAACACCAAACTGGGGAATACTCATCATGCAAGTTTGCCACCCTAACCGAAATGAAATGGCTTCTAGCTGCGACCAGTCCCTGATCTGTGTCTGAAGGAAGAAAGTAGAGGCAAACTCAAGTGTGAGCTCCCTGTAAGTGGGCTCCATAATGCCGAAGAAGGCCTCAAAAGGTGGAGTCTGAAGTAACTCTCGAACCTCAGTAGCTAGGCAAACTGTCTCCAATGCCTGCCAATCGATGCATCTCCCACAGCCTAACTGCCTGTACCGCAGCTGCTGGTAACGAGCCTCGTGAGTGGGGCTTTGAAACTATAGAAGTCTATGTCGTGCGGGAGTTGTAGGTGGAGCTGGAGCTCTAGGGGCTGGTGGTGGAGGTGTAGGTGCTCGAGGTGTAGGTGCAGGTAGTGAAGGTGCAGGTGCAGGTGGGTCAATCGGGTCTGAATGCCTTCTCTTGGAGACACCCACCTTGCGGGGTCTCTCATGCCGCTCAACCATGGTTCCTGCATGAAAATTGATCAAAACTCTTACTAAAACAGTAATTCTTGCACTAAAGAGACAATCATTCCAATAACATCAACAGTTTAATAGCAACACAACAACAATTTAACATATTTTCAACACACTTGCATTAGTTAATTTCCAATTCAGCAGCATAATAGCTAATTCACCAAACCAGCTCGCAATTCAGTAAGTTCAAATATCAAAATAGCAGTAATTGGGCAATTCCAATGCAGAATAAAAGAAATAAAAGAAATATAAATAATAGTAACTAATAAAGCAAAATAAACAATAACATCAAATCAATATTGAAAGAAAAATAAGAAATTGAACGAAGCAATAAATAAAATGCAACAAAAGTGATGAATTTAACGAAATAACAAAATTAACAAAGAGATTAATGAAAATAAGAAACAATATAAAAGATTTTAGAAATAATAGACTAAATTAAAAAAAAAGAGTAAAATCACATACCAAAATGGAGTATTGAACAAAGTTAAGGAAGAAACTTGAAAATTTCTTAAAAAATTGAAGGAAAAGAGGGAGAGGATATCGGTCTATACGTGCGAAGAGAGAGGAGAGCGAAAATTTTGCTACTTGCAATATGGCGCGGTTTATATAGACTCTGAGGCTAGCACGCCTGTGTGACCAGCACGGCCAGTCTTCCAGCACGTGTTAGCCGCGGTAGACGTGTTGAAGTCAATTTTTTCTACCAACATGGTTTTGTGTCCTAAACACGGGCGTGTTATCTTACACGATCGTATCCACAGTACGTGTTACTTTTAAAAGACATGTTGAATTCCCATTTCAACTCAACACGGTTTGTCTGTCCTCAACACTAGCGTGTTGTCTGACACGGTCGTGTCCACAAACCATTTACTCTCGGAAGACGTGCTGAAATTACATGTTTCTCTCAACACGCCTAAAAAAAATGGGTGTTGAACCTCCAAGACCGTGTTGAAACTCAAAATTCATTTCAGGCACTTTTTCACTTGCAATTTCCTGCAATTTTCAAATGTCAAACATTTAAGTTACCTTCCACATATTTCTAAACACTCAAATGGCATATAAAACTTAAAAAAATTAAATGAAAATGAAGACTAAACTAGAAATAACAATGTTCGAAAACTAATGATTAAAATGTTTTAAGAAACATAAAATAAAAATTCAGGTGCCTTCCAAAAGTGCTTCTTTTTTTCCCTAACTCATAATGCTTGAGCTACTCTTATTGATGCAATACAAGGTTGACTTGCTCCTCGAGCTCTAGTGAGTCACCATAGTAATGCTTCAACCTATGCCCATTGACCTTGAGGTTTCCCTTCTCTGGATGGTGCAATTCCACTATGCCATATGGGAAAACTTATTGGACGGTGAGCGGTCCTGACCAACGGCTCTTTAGCTTCCCAAGAAAGAGCCAGATTCGTGAGTTATACAATAAAACACTATCCCTAACTTGGAACTCCTTGGTGCCATATGCTTGGTTAAGGAGTTGCCATATGCTTGGTTACACCACTCTTCCAACTCGTTGAGCTGCCACTATCTATTTTTACCTGCATTATCAACATCAAAATTGTAAGTTTTCAAAGCCCACAATGCTTTATGCTCAAATTCAACAAGCAAATGGCATGCTTTCCCATAAACTAGCCTATATGGTGTAAAACAAGTTGAAGTATGATAGGCCATCCTAAATGCCCACAACGAATCATCTAGCTTCTCCGCCCAGTTCTTCCTACTCACTCTTATAGTTTACTCTAAAATTCGTTTCAAACCCCTATTAGTAACCTCCACTTGCTTATTGCTTTGTGGGTGATAGGATGTGGAAAACCTGTATGATACACCATAGCGTTTAAGGACCTTTTCTATCTGGGCATTATAGAAATGAGTCCCCTTGTCACTAATAAGAGCTCTAGGTGTCCCAAACCTAGCAAATAGTCTTTTGAGGAATCCTGTAACTACCCTAGCATCATGAATGGGAAAAGCTTACCCTTCGGCCCACTTTGAAAAGTACTCAACAGCAACCAAGATGTATTTATTGCCATAGGAAGAAGGGAAAGGTCGAGCCCCAAACATTAAAAATCTCAACAGCTTGAATGATTGTTTAGGGCATCTCATCACGAGCAGAGATGTTACCTGATCTTTGGCATGCATCACAAAACTGGACAAATGCTCTAGCATCCCTAAAGATCATTGGCCAGAGTCTAGCACCTTCTTAGCTGTGTGATTTGTAGCTTGATGACCTCCCGTTGGTCCTTTATGGCAATGCCTTAAAATCTGGAGGATCTCCTCCCCATGTACACATCACCGAATAACTTGATATGCTCAAACTCTGAACAAGAAAGGGTTCTCCCAAATGTAGTATTTCAATTCAGAAAAGAATTTCTTCTTTTGCTGAAATGTCATATCCTTCAAACGGACTTCAACAACCAGATAGTTTGCAAAATCAAAAAACCAAGGGATATCAAAATTAACCTACACTGAGCATAGGAATTCATCTGGAAAATTATCATCAATTGCACTCTCATCAAGCACCCTCCAAAGTCGGGTTTTCTAGGCTAGAAAGGTGGTCTACTGCTATGTTCTCAGCACCTTTCTTATCCTTGATCTCAATATCAAACTCCTGTAACAATAGAATCCAACGAATGAGTCTAGGCTTTGCATCATTCTTGCTAAACAAGTACCTGAGTTCGGAATGGTCCATGTAGACCACAGTCTTTGATAGCACTAAATAAGATTTGAACTTGTCAAATACAAAAACAACAGCTAGAAGCTCCTTTTCAGTGGTGGTGTAGTGCTCCTGCTCATCACTCAATGTCTTGCTAGCATAGTAAATTGGTTGGAACTTCTTATCTCTCCTCTGTCCTAAAACGGCTCCAATTGCAAAATCACTAGCACTGCATATAAGCTCAAATGGCTGCTCCTAATTAGGTGAGACCATAATACGGACTGTTGTTAGTTTCTCCTTCAACAACTGAAAAGCATGCAAACAATCATCAGAAAATATGAAAGGAGTATCCTTTACAAGTAATTGAGTTAAAGGTTTGGCAATCTTATATAAGTCCTTAATAAACCTCCTATAGAAACATGCATGACCTAAGAAACTCCTAACAGCCTTAATTGAACTAGGTAGGAGTAATTTAGCAATAGTATCCACCTTGGCCCTATCGACCTCCATCCCCTCATGCGAAATTTTATGTCCCAACACTATACCTTTCCTAACCATAAAATGACACTTTTCCCAATTAAGGACTAGGTTAGTGTCCATACAATGCTCAAGCATGCATTATAGATTATGTAAACAATGAGTAAAAGAGTTACCGAATATAGAAAACTCATCCATAAAGACCTCCATGGATTCCTCAAGCATATCATGGAAGATCGCCATTATAGAGCTTTGAAAAGTCAAAGGTGCATTGCACAATCTGAATGGCATCCTCATATAAGCAAACGTACCATACAAGCATGTAAAGGTTGTCTTCTCCTAGTCTTCAAGTGCAATGAGAATCTGGAAGTAACCCGAAAGGCCATCTAGAAAATAATAAAACATATGCCTAAACAACCTTTCCAACATTTGGTCAATAAAAGGAAAGGGAAAATGGTCCTTTCAAGTAGCATCATTTAGCCTCCCGTAATCTATACACATTCGAAAGCCCATTACCATTCTAGTCGGTATAAGCTCGTCCTTCACATTTTTAACCACACTCATACCTTCCTTTTTAGGAACTACTTGCACATGACTAACACAGGAACTATCAGATATAGGGTAAATCAAACCTGCATCAAGAAGTTAAATTACCTCCTTTTTAACCACTTCCTTCATGTTCGGGTTCAGTCTGCAATGTGGTTGCACCATTGGCCTGTAGCTATCCTCCATATGGATCTTGTGCGAGCAGTAGCTAGGACTAATTCCAGGAATGTCAGCAATTTTCCAAGCAAACGCCTTCTGGTACTTCCTAAGATAGGCCAAAGTCATCTCCCTCTCTTCGGGTGTCAAGTTTGCTGCTAGGATGAAAGGAAACTTGTTATCCTCATCCAGATATGCATAATTGAGGTGCTTTAGGAGCTCTTTCAACACAAGGACTGGTGGTTCCTCAAGTGATAGCCTCAATTTCTGCACACCTACCTTGTCAATCTCAACAAACTTATTAGTATTCTTGCTTGGTTCATTAGCTAACAAAAATGCAAGCTGTTCCACCACATTCTTATTGGATAGCTCATGCTCATCCTCTGCCTATAAGGCAACTTGTAAGGGATCATCAAGCAATATTTCATGCAACTGTGTATCAATAACATCATCAAGTAAATCAACAAAAAAATATTATCATTATGACCTAAGGACTGTCTCATAGAATTATTTAAATCAAAAGTGACAATTTCATCCCTTAACCTAAGTTCAAGCTTCCCATCATAAACATCTATAATAGCCCTAGACGTTGCAAGGAAAGGTCGACCTAGAATTAAAGGTATGTTACTTTCACCATCCATGTCCATGATCACAAAGTCAATAGGACATATAAATTTGTCCACCTTAACAAGTACATCATCCATAATACCCCTAGGATACTTAACAGTCCTATCAACTAACTGTATGCTCATCCTAGTAGGTTTCATCTCACCTAGCCTCAACTTGGTAAACAAACTGTACGACATTAAGTGAATCCTAGCTCTTAAGTCAACTAAAGCATTGCTGATTGTCAAATCACCAATCACACAAGGGACAGTAAAACTCCCTAGATCATGCTTCTTCTCTGGCAACTTATCCTGAAGTATATCTGAACACTCCTCATTTAGGGTCACGATCGCCAAGTCCTCTAACTCCTTATTGTTGCTAAGTATTTCCTTTAAGAACTTCATATACCTGGACATCTGTGAAATAACTTCAATAACAGGTAATTTAATTCGCAGTTGTTTAAACAAGTCAAGAAACTTACCGAACTGCTAATCCACTTTCTCCTGCTTCAACCTGGCAAGATATGGGATCAGGGCCTGGTATTCCCTCAAAGGACTCTTCCTCTTGCACTCTATCTTCTCTAGCTCCATCACCTTGCTATCTCCATCTTTCCTACCCGAACTGCACAATATCATCATCAGAAATAGGAATAGAACTAGATAGTTGCTTACTTGATTGTAAAGTGATAGCCTTTACGTGCTCTCTCGAGTCGGACTCCGTATTACTAGGCAAATTCCATGGCTGCCTCTTAGTCGTCATTTTAGAAATCTGGCCTATCTGATTCTCCAAGTTCTGAATGGAGGCCTATTGATTTCTAAGAGCTGTGTTTGTTTGCTGGAATTTGGTCTCCGAAGCGGACACAAACTTCATCATCAGCTCCTCTAAGTTAGGCTTTTTCTCTTGAGTTTGAGGAGACTGAGGAGGGAGAACAAATGTTGCAGCTGCTGATGTAGTTGCTGAAACCCTGATGGCCCCTGGTTGTTGTTGTTCCTCCATCCGAAGTTCGGATGATTTCTCCATCCTGGATTATAGGTGTTTCTATATGGATTGTTCTGCTGCCTAGGCTGACTTCCTATATAGTCCACCTCTTCATGGTTAGATGAAGAAGATGAGGCAAACATACGTCCCAGTATACAGTTACTACTGTAATACGGGCCACCACAAAACTCAGAGCTTGCTTGAGTTGCTTGGACAGGCATTTGGAGTTGATCAAGTTTCTTAATAATAACTCCATTTGAGCTGCCAAGGCTGCAGTGGAATCCAACTGGTGTATATTCCCTTAACGTCCCATCCTGCTCCTAGTAGTGTGCTACTGGTAATTATTTTTGGCCATCTCCTCAATCAAGCTTTGGGCTTGTTTTGGTATCTTGCTACTCAAAAAAGCACCTATCGCTGCATTTACCATCTGCTTAGTCGCCAAATTTAAACCATTATAAAAAGTTTGTACCTATAACCTGATTGGTGTCCCTAGTGTGGGCAGCATCACAGTAGGTCCTTATACCTCTTTCAAGTGTCGTACATCGAATCATCATCAAACTACACAAAAGAAGGTGTCATTTCTAAGTTTAGTAATTGTAGAGGGAGGAGAGTACTTAAAAAAGAAATTTCTCTGCCATAGAATCCCAGGTGGTGATAGTGCTAGGAGGTAGTCACTGTAGTCACCGCTTTGCTCTATCCCTCAAGGAGAATGGAAATAAGCGGAGATGAATTGCATCGTCTGTTGTCCTATTAATCTTGAAGGTATCATAAATCTCCAAGAAACTTGCTATATATGCATTAGGATCCTCATCTGGCAAGCCTCCAAACTGAACCGTTTGCTGCACCATCTGAATGACATTAGGCTTTATTCCAAAATTATTGGCAGCAACAGCTGGTCTCGTAATACATGTTTGCGTCCCCTCCAATGATGGTTTCGCAAGATCATACATTATCCGGTTATTGTCATTCTTGTCGTTGTCGTTGACTTAGATTTGGCCATGCTCCTTAGCATGGGCATGCTCCTAGGTCGTGTCACTCTCGAAAACCATATTGCAAATTACTTCAAATCATCATAGGGAAGACATTTCAGCATGCCATCTGACCCTGACCGTCCTCCTCAGCACGGGCGTGTTGGCAGGGTGTATTGAACAGTCTAACGCGCCTGATTCGTCCATTTCTTCCTGACTCTGGTCTGACTTCTCTCTAACTTTGATGATGTACCTAGAAAAAGACTTGAGATACAAAGGAAACTAAAATAGGGTGATTCTAGTACAAAAACACATAAATTGCTCTAAAAATAACTCAAAATCAAGCATGCAAACATGTGCACTATCAAGGATATCAATTCGATTATGTATAATTTTTTAGAATTAAAGGAGTCGATTCATAGTTACGCTAAGCATCTCCAAAATAAAGCTGAGTATAAGCCAACATTGAAGACCAATAAAGATGATGTAAAAGAGGTAAATTGCTCTAATGAAGTCAATGAAGATTTTAAAGACACGATGATTAAAGATGGTGACAAAGACAATAATTTGCTATCCTTGTGCGAATTCAAAATTGAAGAAATCATTAATGATGATAAGGATGAGGCAAAAGTTGAATTGAATTAAACATGTATGCAAGTTTGATTTTATTGCTCAAGATCTATCTAGAACTAGGTCAATGGAAACTTTAGACTCTTCAAGTATATTAAACTATCAAACCTAAGGTATTAGAGGTAGAAGATGCCACAATTTAGTATAGATTCTAAATTGATAAGTTGGATTTGAACACCATAAATAATGAATTGCTTGATAAGTTCAAATTAGCTCTAACAAGAACTAAGAGTAGAGTATAAACTCACGAAATATATTAATCATCAATCCATGAACTTGAAAATTCGTATTAGGCTTTTGTAGCCTTTAGAATACCCTAATTCTAAGCTATTAAGGAATTACAACTCAAATAGGATAGAGATAAATATCCTAACTAAAATAGATAACTAAAAATAAAGTCATAATACTCCTAAAATACTATGTAGCTGACCATTAGGAGTAAGAATCCTTAGTTCTTTAAGTCACATGCATAGGCCATCTTTATTGGAGCAAATTAGGCCTAAACTCTATTATGTGCTCCTTTATGCTCATTAAGCCCATATTAGATTTATTCAAGCCCAATAAATTGAATTAGATTAATGAGCCTTGAATTTGAGTCCAACTCTTCAAGCTTTGATGTGTGCAATGTTAAAAGGATGAATACATACTTAGAGTATGGGTGTGACAATTCTCCCCACCTTATGAAATTTCATCCTCAAAATTAAACAGATTAGGGTATTGGTTTTTGATATCCTTCATTCGCTCCCAAGTTGCTTCCTCATTTCCATGATGTTTCCATAATACTTTCACTAAAGGAATAATCTTCTTTCTTAACTCTTTAATTTCTTTAGCTAAAATGGCAACCGATCTTTCCTCGTAAGATTATCCTTTAGTTCTAAAGGTTGTGCTTGTAAAATATGACTAGGATCATTCCTATACCTTCTTAGCATAGAAACATGGAAAACATCATGAATTTGATATAATTCTAGAGGTAAAGCCAATCTATAAGCTACTGGACCAATCCTTTCAATCACCTCAAATGGACCAATGTACTAGGGCTTAATTTCCCTCTTTTACCAAACCGCAGTACTCCTTTCCATGGTGAAATCTTAAGGAAAACCTTGTCACCCATAATATATTCAATTAGTACCCTTTTTAAGTCTGCATAACTCTTTCGTCTATCTTAAGCTTCCTTTAATCCATCCCGTATTAACTGAATCTTCTCAATTGTCTTCTATAAAATTTATGGACCAATTAACTGCCTTTCCCCAACTTCATCCAACAAATTGTAGTCTTGCACTTCCTACCATATAATGCTTCGTAAGCTGCCAACCTCCAGCTCGAACGAAGTTGTTATTGTAGGCAAACTCCATTAATGGCCAACTACCCTGAAATTTCATCACACAAGTTCGAAGCATATTTTCTAGTGTTTGAATTATTCTCTCTAACTGACCATCTGTCTGAGGATGAAAGGCTGTACTAAATCTCAACTTAGTTTCCAAAGCATGCTACAAAATCTGCCAAAACCTGGATGTAAACCTTGGATCCCTATATGATATAATAGAAAAAGGAACACCATGCAATCTAACTACCTCCTGAATGTAGGTTTTAGCAAGTTTATCTAATGAGTAATTCACCTTTACAGGCAAAAAGTGAGCTAACTTGGTCAATCTATGCACAATCACCCAAACAGCATCATGTCCCTGTTGGGTCCTAGGAAATCCTATCACAAAATCCATAGTAATATGCTCCCACTTCTATTCAGGAATAGGAATAGGTTGCAATGTTCCTATCGGATGTTGGTGTTCTACTTTAACTTGTTGGCACACCAAACATTTATTCACAAACTATGTAATATTCTTCTTCATCCCCAGCCACCAATAGTTATCCTTCAAGGTGTGGTACATTTTAGTGCTCCTCAGATGCATGGCATATGCTAAATTATGTACTACCTCCATTATCTCCCTTTTAAGAACTTCAACATTAAGTGCACACAATCTACCCCCATAAAGCAAAATATCATTCTCTGAGATCATAAAATCTACCCGGTTACCTTATTGAACTTGTTCTTTGATTTTCACCAGTTGCTCATCTTGACCCTGTGCCTTTTTTATTCTATTAATTAGCACTCGTCGAACCTTCAAATTGGCTAGCAATGCTCGATTCTCGCCTTGAGCTAGCTCTATATTTATTGCCCTCAACTCAAGTAACAATGGAATTCTAATAGTACGAATATAAGATAAGTTACTTGAGGACTTCTTGCTAAGTGCATCTACTACTACATTAGCTTTACCTAGGTGATACTTAATGGTGCAATCGTAATCCTTTAATAACTCAACCCATCTCCTTTGCCTCAAATTCAACTCCTTTTGGCTTAATAGGTATTTCAAAATCTTGTGGTCTGTGAAAATCTAGCACTTCTCGCCATACAAATAATGCCTCCAAATCTTCAAAGCGAAAACAACTATTGCTAACTCAAGGTCATGTGTAGGATAATTCAACTCATATGGTCTTAGTTACTGAGAGGAATATGCTATCACCTTACCTTGTTACATCAATATGCAACCCAAACCATTTTTGGACGCATCATTGTACACAACATATTCCTGCCTTGTCATTAGTAATGTCGACACTGGTGCTGAAGTTAAGCATGCATTCAGTCCATTAAAATCGCCTTGGCATTTATTCCAAACAACTTCACATTCTTCCTCAATAAATCTGTCAAAGGTGAAGCAACGATAGAGAAGTTTTACGCAAACCTCCTATAATAGCTTGTTAATCTTAAAAAACTACGTATCTCATGCACTAACGATCGTTTCGATTTTCTTCGGATCAACATATACTCCCTTGGATGAAATGATATGCCCTAAAAATACCACTTTCTCCAGCCAAAACTCACACTTGCTCAACTTGGCATACAATTGCCTATCTCTCAATGTTTGTAATACAATCCTCAAGTGCTTTGCATGTTGCTCCTCTGTTTGTGAGTACACCAGAACGTCATCTATAAACACAATTACAAAACCGTCTAAATAAGGCTTCAATACCCCATTCATCAAGTCCATGAATGCAGCTAGAGCATTAGTTAACCCAAACAGCATCACTAAAAATTCATAATGGCCGTATCGAGTTCTAAATGTTGTTTTAGGAACATTTACTTCCTTAATATTCAATTGGTGATACCGGGATCTTAAATCAATCTCAGAAAATACCTGAGCTCCCTATAGTAAATCAAATATATCGTTAATCTGTGGTAATGCATATTTGTTGCAAACTATCACCTTATTCAATTATCTATAATCAATACACAATCTCATAGTACCGTCCTTTTTAATAAATAAGACAGATACTCCCGAAGGCTATACTCTAGGCCTAATGTAGCCTTTATCAAGTAATTCTTGCAATTGTACCTTCAGCTCTTTCAACTTACCTAGAGCCATTCTATATGGAGCTTGAATATACAAACTCTCATAGTTATGAACTCGTATATCACTAACCTAGAAACCCGCTAACAAATTGAATTAAATCGTAAGATCATTCTAGGTTAGATTATAAAGTTGATAAATAGAATAAGAACCTAAAGAAAACTAACTCCTTTAAACCCTAATCCTAGCACGCCACAAAGATAGATCAAATCTTTAATAAGTGTTAAATGCATTCAAAAAAAATACAAGAACTCAAGCAAAGGTCGCTAGAACAATGAATTATCATTAATAATCAAAACTTAATATAACATACGGCTTGGTTCAAGTTAAATAGACTAGAAATAAACCCTAGAAGACAACTAATAGAAAAAAAGACTATTTTGCCCTAAATAAACTTAGTAAAACTAAACTAAGGTCGACAAGCATATTTCAGCCTTAATTGGTTCTTCATGGGCTTGCACCTCTAATAGATTGAATAAAGCCCAATCTTGATGCTCCTTAATAGTTATAGATCATGGGCCTTTAAATGAACTCTCCTTGCTAGCCCAATCTTGTATATAATCATTTAAGGCTTGTTGCAACTTCTTGGCTCTGGACTTAGTTATTAGGTCTTGTGGCAAGCTTAGCCCATCTTTAGCATCCTTAGCTTTCCTTGCGTGCTCCTCATCAAGCCCATCATCTCCAAGCTTTTGTTATGCTAGCCCATCTGTATCATTCCCTCCTTCTTTTGAATGATTCTTCCATGACTCAGGCTCATCATCTATATAAAAAAGGAGTTAGATCAACAACATCAAAAGTACCACTTACATTATACTCATCTTGTAAGTCTATCTTGTATGCATTTTAATTGATCTTCTCAAGAACCTGAAATGGACTAGCACCCCTTGGACTCAATTTCGACTTTCTTTGGTTTGGAAACCTGTCCTTTCGAAAATAGTTCTGAACCCAATCACTAGGCTTGAACACAACTTTCTTTCTTCCTTTGCTTACCTTTTTGGCTATCATTTCATTTTGCTTCTCAATCCTATCTTTCACTTGTTTGTGCATTCTCTTCACTAAATCTGCCTTGGAAACACCTTCAATACTAACAAGCTTATTAATAGGCAAAGGAATCAAATCAATTAGAGATAAAAGATTAAAGCGATACACTATCTCGAATGGTGAAGTATGTGTAATGCTATGAACAACGCTATTATAAGCAAATTCCACATATGGCAATAAATCTTCCTAAGACTTAAAAGTCCTAGAAATTAAAGCACAAAGCAATTGCACCAAGGTTCTATTAACTACCTTAGTTTGACCATCTGTTTATGTATGGTATGTAGTTGAAAAAAATAAGTTAGTGCCCAATTTAGCCCACAACGCATGCCAAAAATGACTCAAAAATTTCATATGCCTATCACTAACAATGGTCTTAGGTACACCATGCAAACACACAACTTCCTTAAAAAATAATTCAGCAATATGACATGTATCATTTGTTTTATGACAAGGAATCAAATAAGCCATCTTACTAAATCTATCCACAATAACAAATATGTTATCTTTACCCTTCCTAATTCTAGGCAAACCAAGGACAAAATCCATAGAAAAATCACTCCAAGGATATCAAGAACGGGTAAAGGTGCATATAACCCATGGGATTTCAATTTGGATTTAGCCTGCATGCAAACATGTTTATTACAAACCCTTTGTACATCTCGTTTCATGCCAGGCCTAAAACAAATGCTCCAAAATAATATCATAGGTCTTACTTATCTCAAAGTGACCCATCAATCCACCACCATGTGTCTCCTTAATTAATAACACATGCAAAGAGCAATTTGGCACACATAATGAGTTTTTGCTAAACAAAAACCTTTCAAACACATAGAAATCATCAAAGGCAGCTCCATTGTTACACACACCATACACTTTTGCCGAAATCTAAATCATCAACAACAATTCTTTTATATACAGAAATCCCAATAACTTAGAATCAAGAGTATTAAGAAGTGCATAACTGATGTGCGTAAAATACACACATCTAAATGGGGTTTTTAAGATCGATTTTATGGATATTTGGATGTGAATTGGTACCAACACTCACCCTATGCGTATGTTTGTGTGCATTAGGTCCAAAAGAAGTCAAAGAATGAAAAAAAAAAGAATTGGAGCATAATTGGACGTCAAAGCTGCCGAAACGAGCTAAGTACGAGCATGAGGAAGTTGAACATGGCCTGTTGGTCTCAACACTGGCCGTGTTCTCAACACCGTCACAAACACAGGCCGTGTTACCAACACGGGAAGCAACACGACCGTGTTGGACATCAAAGAAGAAGTAGATCTTATGGAGCACGGCCACAGAGAGTAACACGACTAGGAACACCAGCCCGTGTCCTTAACACGGCCAGGGACACGACCGTGTTGGAGGCGACATGGGGTATTAATTAAAAGAATGAAGAGAGGAAAAAAAGGAGAGGGGGCTAGGGTTAGAACGTCCCAAACCCTAATATTTCTCTCTCTAAGGGTTTTTCGAGCTGAAACCAAGAGAAAAGGAGACTTGGATCAAGGTTTCAATCGGATTCCCTTCGAAGATTGAAGATTGGGCAAGGTTCGTCGATTGGTTTTCAAATCGAGCAAGAGAAACAAGGATCTATTCAAGATTGAGCAAGAGGAATTGGGGCTGTTTACTCTCATCCAAGGGAGTAATCCGGTTTTCTCTACCTTTTTACTCATTGTTGTAATTGAATTCTTGTGGATTTTGATAATGAACATGATTAGCTAGATTGATTTAATCTATTGGGATTTCTTTACTATGTTGGCTTGATATTATATTATTGGATTATTTGGGTTAATTTTGTATTCTTCTTGTTTTCAGTATTAATAAGATAATGCCTTATTCATGAGACGTTGTGAATTGTGTGTTTAGATTGCTTTGTGTGATTGAGAAGTCCATTTGGCAATTGGAATTTTGAATAGCAAGAACTGGTTAATAATCGCTTAGAGATAAGGATAATTAACTAGCTGGATTAAGAATTAACAAAGCTTAATAGAGGCGGATTAAAGCTTAATGCTAATTTAAGAATCAATCGTTAGGAAGAGATTCCAACTTTAGGTTATTAGGTTTAGGAATCCGGTTATCTCGAGAGAGAAACTGAATTTGGTTAAGAATTCGTCCATGGGTAGCATAATTAGACTCGCCGATCCTTTATCTTTTGTTTGGTTGCCAACTAGTTTAGATTCTCTCTGGGTTTGTCTTCTTGTCTTGATTATTTCGTTTATCAATCACTCTTGCATCTCCCTTAGGACTTAGCTTGTAGCTATTAGTTAGTTTAGAAATTATTTATCGCTAATTTTAGGTTAATATAACAAAGAACAAAGGAGTAACTCTGGGCTTTCGCTTTCCCGAGGAATACGACCTTGATACTCGCCATTAGTGCTAGACTGCATCGATAGGTACACTGCCTTAGATTGTAGCTAACACGAGTAGCACCCATCAATAACTTTGAGATAAAGCACCAACAACCAAATTGCATCATCAAGAGTATAGAAAGGTCTCAATGAATTCCATCCACTTTGCATGCCTTCGATTCAGCTTGTCTCGCCCTTTGAGATACTTCAAAGATTCATGATCTATGTGTATTACAAACTCATTGAGCAACAAATAATGTTGCCAAGTATGCAATGCATGAACCAATGCATATAGCTCCTTATCATATATTGGGTATCCCAATGCTGTCCCATTTAATTTCTCACTAAAGTAACATATGGGCCTTCTCTCTTGCATCAAAACAGCCCCAAGTCCACTGCCACTATCATCATATTCAATCTCAAAGGTCTTATCAAAGTTAGGTAAAACCAATAAAGGTCCATTACACAATTTATCTTTAAGTAAATTAAATGCATGTTCTTGTGCATCACCCTAATGAAACCCAACATTCTTTTTCACTATCTCATTTAATGGTGCGTCTAAGGTACTAAAGTCCCTAATGAACCCCCGATAAAAGCTAGCCAAACCATAGAAACATCTAACTTGGCTAATGTTCTGAGGTGTCGGTCATTCTTTGAGAGCTTTAACCTTTTCTTCAACAACCTCTAAATCATTAGAACTAACTACAAAGCCAAGAAAAATGACTCGATCTAAACAAAAACTACACTTTTTAAGATTGGCAAACAACCTCTCCTTCCTAAGAACTTCTAAGACACATCTAATATGAAAAACATGATTATCAAGATTTTTAGAATAAATCAAGATCTCATCAAAATATACAACTACAAATTTACCAAGAAATTCACGTAATACATGGTTCATTAATCTCATGAATGTACTAGGTGCATTTGTTAACCTAAATGGAATAACTAACCACTCATATAGACCATATTTGGTCTTGAAAGCTGTTTTCCACCCATCCCCAGTTTTCATGTGAATCTAATAGTACCCACTTCGTAAATGTATCTTAGTAAAAAGACATGCACCATGCAGCTTATCAAGCATATCATCTAACCTAGGGATAGGATGACAATACTTTACCGTTATTTTGTTAATTGCATGCGGTCTACACATATTCTCCACATGACATCCTTTTTTGGAACCAAAATCACTAGAACCGCACAAGGACTTAAGCTCTCACGCATATACCCTTTACTATTAGCTCATCCACTTACCATTGAAGCTCCTTTTTTTTCCTTGGGATTGTGTCGATAGGCTAGCCTATTTGGTATGGCAGCCCCTGGCAAGAAGTCGATTTGATGTTCTATACCCCTTTCTGGTGGTACATCAAATGGCATTTTTTTGAAAAACATCATCAAACTCCTATAAAAGGTTAGCAAACATACTCGGTAAGGAAAGATCAAGGTCAGCAGTGTTCAAATATGCATCCGTTTAAGTAACCAAAAACACTATCCTATCAATATGTAATGAATGCGTAAATTCACCTTCCTACAATAAACTACCTTTTTTCAGTTTAGGTTGCTCACTTGCTTGATTACTGCTATCTTTACCATTCTTGGGTGGTTTAATAACACGCTTGGCATTTTCAGTGTCAACCATTTCTTTCTCTAATTTACTTTGGAGTCAATTCTCTTCTTTTGTTCTTTATGAACTTGGTGAATTTATCAAGTGAAGGCTTGACATTTGACAAACTTAGTTTAACCTAAACTTATTTATATTAAACATCTTTTAAGTCTTTATAATTAAGGTTCTTAAGTACAAGTTATTTAAGGGTCCTGTAGGGAGTTAGAGTTTCTTTGTTTGATTAGGTGAATGATCCTTGGTGAAGACATCAACATTGAATACAGGTTTGGCACAAGTTAGCCACGTTCGTACCAATTTGGGTGTGCCTTGATTCTCATCGTTCTCTCTTTCTTCCAAAATATTCATCTGCAATCATTCGAAGAATTATATCAATATACAATCAACTAATTTTCTTTCTTCGCATTCGTTGAAGCATTAAATTGGTGCCTATGATTGTAACAACCAAATTTTTTTTATTTATTTTATTAATAATTAATATTCATTAGCATGTCATTAAACATGTCATTTGCATCATTATTATGTATGACCTATTTTATTATATTATGTGGTAGATAAATAAATTATTTAGTTACATATTGATTTAATTGAAAAGTAATTATTTTGGACTAAATTGGAAAGTTAGAAAGAAAGAGGATTAAATTGTAAAATTGCCTATTTTTACACCAATTTACCACCTCTTCATTTCTTCATTTCTACACATGCATTTCCTATTTCCTCTTCTTCTTTGTCTCTCTCATTCTTCTCCTTTTTTTCTTCAAACCTTGATTTCCTAATCAAACTCTACAAACTTTTAGTAAGTGAGAATCTAATTCTTCTTTTAAGTTTGAAAGATTTGGGCTTTCTTAATCAAGGGAAACAAAGGGGAGTAATTTTAATTTCTCGGTTTTACTGTAAATTAGGATTAATGATATGAAATTGTTGATGATTATGTGTTTTGGAATTGTTTAATCAAGAGTGATCATGCTATTACTTGTGATCTTAAACTTGTGATCTTGAAGCTGAAATTTCTGGACAGAATTTTTCACCTCTGATTTCGTGACCTTAGAGGCTTAATCTCGAGAATTTCCAAACATGAAAGTTGTAGGTATATATTTCAGGAATATCTCTGCAAAATGGTTTTGCAGATCGTTGAGTGAGTATGAACTTATAAAGTTCGATTTGCTGCTGCTCTGTTTGTGGTTCAGCAGGTGACCTGGATTTTGTGCTGACATTTTGAGGCATTTAGATGCTGAACCAAGCAAGGAGTTAAACATGAAAGTTGTTCATTTATATATGTAGTTTATATTTCTGTAAACTTTCATAATTTGTGGTTGAGTATAACGTGAGATATGTTGAACTTAATATGGCCTGCTCGAAACTGTATTAAGCAGAAATCGGACTTAGGATTTAGAAATTTGTTGCTAATTGTGTGTTTCACAACTTGAGCTAGAGAAGTCCAAATTGAGTAAAATTAGTGTCTTTAGAAACTTTAGAATGTTAAATTTATATCTGCAGAGTTTCATAAGAAAAATATATTCATTTGGCTGGTCATTTAATAGGAAACGTTTGACTGTTCTGTTTAGATGGAAATTGGAGCAGCTGTATTGAAAATGCCATAACTATTTTTATACCAATGATTTTGAAGTGATTCTTTCTGCTATGGTTTCTATAAAAATGGAAGTGTAATTCTGGAAAAGATGAGATTTTTATTAATTGTACATAATTTTTGGTGTAATTTCTAAGTCAATACCTACAAGCTGCCTTCATCAACAAATATGTTGATTTATTGTCATTCATCTCATGCATCATATTAACATCAAGAATATGTGTTATTTGGTTGAAATGTGATATTTTATGGATAGTAACGATATGTATATTTATGCCTTGTGATTGAATTGTATTTGTATTGAATATGTGAATAGGTTCATCCAAAGGCAAGGAAGTGGTAAGAGAAAAAGAATAGGATTACTTTGTTATCCTACAAATTTTGGTAAGTATTTAATAGACTAAACTGTGTGTATATTGAGTAAGAACTGCTGTTTGATTATTTGATAATCTCTTGGTTGACTGAGTTGATAATGGTTATGTTTTTGGCTTGTTGTAAAGTGAATTCATTATGATGTGTTATGAAGTGAATTGATTGTGATTAAGGATTGATGACTCTTGAATGGATATTGTGTGATCGGGAAAGTTGAGCCGGGCGGATAGCTACCCGAGTATGTGAGATGGCAAGACTGAGTCGGGCGAATAGTCTTGTCAAGTGGTCACTGAAATGTGAAAATGTGAGGAAATGTGAGGATGAGTCATCTGATCCTAATTTGATAGAAATAATGTGGAACTGAATTATTTGACTTGGTTGAGTTTGAGATTATTTGCATTATGTGAGATGAAATTATTTGTTTATGAGGATAATTGAAATGGTTGATTGTGTGATTTTCAGTTGAGTGTTGGTATAATTTTTTGTATTGATAAAGACTTGATAATTCTAGCCTAATATACTATAGTTTATTTTTTCAGGTTAGTGCAGTTGTAGATAACCTTAGCTGTGCATTTCTCTCTTTGCATCAGTCAGTATTATCAGGTGGACCAGAGGAGTTATCTCAAGCATTGGGGCATTTTTGGGTACTTGTGTGAATTAAACTAATGTATAAATATTCCTTATATATATTAAGTATGTCATGCCACTTAAATTGTATGAATGTATATAATCAGTAAATTATGTTTATAAAGTTAAAAATATATATATATTGCTATACAATTGGATGTTTAAGTTGGGGTGCTACAATGATTGCTGCTTCCACGCGCTTTCATTCAACACTCGTGTTTATGCTCCCAAATAATACTAAACTATCATACTAGACAGATATTAGAAATAGAGACATAAAATAAATAAAAAAATGAGAATATTGGTAGGATTTTAGATCCGATAAGGAAAGCAATCACAACTTCTTTATTCTCTTCCATATGGCTAATCGTAAAAGGATCAAATGGAATTGATGTAAACACAAGGGTAAACAAAGAACACAAGAGAAAGGACGGACGTGAGAATAAGTCTATGCTCGCTAGAGCGAGTGTTGATTAATTCCAAAAAGTTCTTCAAAGAACCTATAACTTGATATTCGGCAACATAGACAACTGAAGTCATATGCTCATTAGCCTCAAGTATTCAGTTGCATGTGGTTTTTATAGTGTGAAAGCCCTTATTCCATAAGAAGAAGAAACTAGATGCTAAATATGAATAAATAAATACATAAAGATAGATAAACTAAAGTTAAATCAGGCACGAGAGAGGAGTTGACTGGGCAACAACTCTCATAGTCCTAAATTCTATAAGCTAGCTTAATAAAAAACAAGGGTAAATTTGCGTGGGCCTACCTAAAAACAGTCCGACCCAAATTACTTAGTTATATGCATTTCAAACAAGAGAGCACTTGAATTTCAGATAGTATTACGCTTGGATTAATTGAAAACAACATGAGTTCTGCCTTACATGCATGGATTTATGTCTCATCCTGCTTGATCATCAAGGTAATCCCTAATGCCACCGGTCAAGCTTGTCAATTATGCTCCCATGTTTCCTTATGCCAATCCTTGTGTCATCAGGAGTCCTCATCCTTAGAGGAGCAAGGAATGATGGAGATCCCAATGGTGCAAATCATGAATAAGAATATCTATGATGAGAACCCATGTAGCACAAGGAATTCTACTCCAACAAGAAAAGCTAATGATGGAAATCCTACTTGCTCAAGGAATCCTACTTCAACAAGAAGTCCTAATTCTACTAAGAATCCTAATCCAACAAGGAGTTCTGATGATATTAGGAGTTCAAACGACGAAAGGAATGCTATTTCCACTAGGAATCCTAGTCCGATTAAAAGTCCAAGTGAGATTGGGCTTAATTAAGATAATGGGCCTCAAGATATTCTTATCAACTCAATCCAACATATGGAGGCATGATCAAGACAAGATAAGTCCAAAATAATCAAGTCAAGCTATTTGGAGTCCAATACTCAAGAATGGGCCGCATATCATATGTTACTTAAGCCCAATTGTCATGTTTATTATATGGATTAGGGTTAGATGAATTTTAGAAGTATTTGTTCATTTAAAGAAGTCTCTTAATTGTTAGGAGTGTATTAAGTTATCATTTTAGTTTAGGAGTTATATTCCTAGTCTTATTGTTGTTTGCTTCCTTATTATTATAGAATTAGGTTTCTTTAAGGCCTATATAAGCTAGTATGAATTTCTATGTAAAGGGAGTTCTTGAATATTGATAATTTTAGAGTCAATTCTCTTCTCTTGTTCTTTATCAACTTGGTGAATTTATCAAGTGAAGGCTTGACATTTTACAAACTTAGTTTAACCTAAACTTGTTTATGTTAAACAACTTTTAATTCCTTATAATTAAGGTTCTTAGGTATAAGTTATTTAAGAGTCCTGTTCGGAGTTAGAGTTTCTTTGCTTGATTAGGTGAATGATCCTTAGTGAAGGCATCAACATTTAATACAGATTTGGCACAAGTTAGCCACGTTCGTATTAATTTGGGCGTGCCTTGATTATGATCATTCCTTCTTTCCTCCAAAAGATTCGTCTGTGATCATTCGAAGAATGATATCAATACACGATCAGCTAATTTTCATTCTTTGCTTTCATTGAAGCATAAAATAGATGCCTATGATTGCTGCTTCCACGCTCTTTCATTCCACACTCATGTTTATGATTTTGAATAAAACCAAACCATCATACTATATAGATATTAGAAAGAGGGACATAAAATAAACAAAAAAATGAGAATATGGGTAGGATTTCATATTCGATAAGGAAAACAATCAAAACTTCTTTGTTCTCTTCCGTATCGCTAATCGTAAGGATCAAACGGAATTGATTTAAACACAAAGGTAAACAAAGAACACAAGAGAAAGGATGGACGTGAGAATAAGTCTATGCTCACTAGAGCAAGTGTTGATTAAGTCCAAAAAGTTCTTCAAAGAACCTATAACTTAATCTCCCACAAGGTAGAAAACTGAAATAATATGCTCATTAGCCTCAAGTATTCAGTTGCATGTGGTTTTTATAGTGCGAAAGCCTTCATTCCATAAGAAGAAGAAACTAGATGCTAAATATGAATAAATAAATACAGAAAGATAGATAAACTAGATGCTAAATATGAATAATAAATACAAAATGATAGATAAACTAAAGTCAAATCAGGAACGACATGAGTTGATTGGGCAACAACTCTCGTAGTCCTAAATTTTATGAGCCAACTTAATAATAACAAGGGTAAATTCACGTCGGCCTACCTAAAAACACTGTGATACAAATTACTTCGTTATATGCATTTTAGACATGAGAGCGCTCGAATTTCGGATAGTCTTACGCTTCGATTAATTAAAAACAACACGAGTTCTTCCTTACATGCATGGATTTAATAGGCTTTTATGTAGCTACAATCTAACAAAGTGAACCTATCGATGCAGATTAGCACTAATGGCGAGTATCAAGGTTGTATTCTCAGGAAAGGGTGATTCTAGAACTATTGTAGCGTCTTATATTATCTAACCTTAACAAATCGATGAAGTTGTTGTTCTATGATTATATGCAAGCTAAGTGATTAACTAAATGTCAGACAGTCTGGAAGGATTTCGTGAAACAATCAAAGGAAAAAGCAAACCCAAGGGGACCTAAGCTAGTTAGATTTTAGTGAAGGTAGAGATTATATTGATTACTAATTGCGATTGCCCGTGAGCGGATTCTAAATTGAATTTGCTTTCCCTCTCGAGAATATCTAATTCCTAAACCTAAGAACCTAAATAATGGAATCTCTTCCTAACGATTGATTTTAGGTTAGCCTTAAGATTAAATCCACCACTATTAAAAGTTGTTAATTCTTAATCCGACTAGTCAATTACTCTTATCTTTGAGTGATCATTAACCAGTTCTTGCTATTCAAATTTCCAATTGCTAAATGAACTTCTCAATTACATAAAGTAATCTAAACACCACAACTCACAACGTCTCATGAATAATGTGATTTCTCATTAATAATGAAAGCAAGAAGAAACAAACATTGATAATCAAAGTCTCATAAACATTAAATGCAATCCAACAACATAGGAACCCCAATGGGTTTAACAATTCTAGCTACTCATGCTAATAAGCAACAAAAAGTAAGGAACAAATACAGAAAAGCAATTTGAAAGCATGTGCACCCTCTTCGTTAAGTCAGATGAAAAGCCCTAAATCCCTAAATTTGAATGATGAACCCTAAATTGCCTCTTGAATGCCTCCAAATCCACTCTTGATCTTCAATGTGATGTTTAAACCAATGTAACCCTTCCTTAAATAGGCGAAATAGTCTCCTAAATTCGAATATCGAAGTTTGGAAAATGGTGGCTCGTGCATGTATGTGAGAAATCCAGTCAAAAAATCGAACCTTAGCAAAATAATTCGCATTGACCTATATAAATGTCTCAGCACGGCCGTGGTCAAGCCCGTGTTGATCAGCACGGGTGGAGTCTAGGCCGTGCTGCACCTCCGAGTCCCGCAAATTAGGTCTTCTTCCTGGTCATGCCCTCGCTGGTGCTGAGCCACCACAGGCTATGATGGAGGCTATGGTGGCCTCAAAAACCATACCAACATGACACTCTTGTGGGTCAAGTGCTGATGGTTTAGCACGGCTAGAGTCCAGGTAGTGCTCAACCTTGAAATGGTAGCCCTTGCTCAATTTTGACGGATTGTAGTCCGTATTTGCACGTATTTCCCTCGACTACTGATAATGTCCATCGATAATCACCTGAAACATGAAAGGAACCAAAACACAGGTGATTCGGGCATAAAATAAGATAACTATGCAAAAAAATGGAAGTAATTGGGCATATAATCATGTATAAAACAATGCACATCAAATCACCCCACACTTAAGCTTTTGTTTGTCCTCAAGCAATCAATAACTCAATACATATACAAGCAACAATCACCCCTCAAAATCCATGCTAAAGTTCACAACTTCAAACACCTTATTCAACATATAAAGAATGAAACTCGAGTAGCTAAACAAATCAAACACCTTCAAAGAAGAACTATAGTAATACCATCTCGAAGTATAACTTTTATAACAACTCAGCATTAAAGACCAGGAACCATTGCCTCACATGAATCTCTCAAATTACTCAGAGTGTTTATAGGTAAACAAGAAAATTCCCTCAATGCAGCTACACAAAACTTGTTTACCATAAGCTTGCTCATAAATCTCATCTTCGCTACTGCGAATAAATGAATACCAAAATCAAAGGGTCTTTATAAGGGTTGAAATGTGGCTAAGGTAAAGGTAAGAATATTTGGATAGAAATCTAAAGTATACTGAAAAATCATGTAATTATTTATATTCAGGAGCTGAATGCCAAAACAACAAAATACTCACTAAACCATATTTGAAGTAAAGGATACTCACAAGAATTAAATCCAAAAGAGAAAAGAGCTAATAAATAAGTTAGAAATGTTTTTAGCATATATATATGCCATAGCAGCTTACACAGGGGCTGCATGATTAGTGACATAAACAACGAGAACAATTATCTAATTTGGATTGAAGGGAGCATCAAAGAATGATTAAAAAGACTAAGTGAATTTATAACAAAATTAGGCACTATGATTCCACAAAAGAAGAAGCATAACACATAATTATTTAGTATACAGGGTGAAAGAAAAGATAAATGTATAGAATGGTGTAGATGTAGTGTATAGGTGCAAATCATGAAGAAAAGGTTAAGGCTCAAAACTAGCTAACTAATGGAAACAAAAGGTAGGCTTTTGGCTAGATATGGTGAATCCTAAGTTGCTTAAATCATCTAATGGTATTTAAAAATTCATGTAACCTCAACAAGTATTACATAGCAAGTTCTATAATCACATTAAGTATAGCGCACACTTAAACAAGAAAAATCATGAGCACAATTTGCAACAGATGCTCAAATTTTGGTTCAAAAACTCACATTTGAAGTGGCTAAAATTTGCAATTCGTTCCCAGACTTATCAATTGAATCATCACATAAATTGTATAAGAGATTGGCATAATCAAAGTTCAAAAATGAAGGTTGTAAATCTACAAGGAACTCAAGCAACACCGGTGAAATTGCTTTTCAAAAACAAAAATTGAGAGGGACAATCAATTATTAGTGTGTGAATTAAGTCATTAATTATAAAAGAATAAACTAAGCTTAAATGTCATGAAGAACCTAGGTCCTAACATCCTAAGAATAGTCCATTATCATTGCCTAAACAATCAAGGGATAATAAAACCATAGATACCCACCGCACACTTGAGTATAACACTGCCCTCAGTATTAGAAAAAAAATTAGGTATATAACATAACAAGCACATAAGAAGAGTGAAGATCATATTAAATGTACATAGCATAAAGGCAAGGCAAAGTGTTCTACTAAAATAACATAAGTTGAAAGAAAAATGAAAGAAAATAAAATAAAATGAAGATGCAAAAAGAAACGAAAATAAAATAAAAAGGAAAAGGAAAAGAAATAGAGCATAAATTCTTTTTATCACTGCTGGTAGTCTGCCGAAGGCACATCCTTACTGGCTGGATCGGCTGGAGGGTGAGGAGTAGGGGAAGGCACTGAAAGAGGGGGCGGTGGTGGTAGCACAGGATCCGTGAAGCAACCTGCTAGATCAAAATCCATATCATTGATGAATCGCTAATTTTATGCTCCGGACTTCGCCATCTTTTGTATCTGCTCCGCCATTAGGTCCGTCTAGGTGGCATGCCTATCTAGTCCGTGCATAAGCTACTGGAGCATATCATTTAACCCCTGAAATTGTGCCCTAGTCTCATCTTGAAACTGCCCAAACTCCTTTATGTGCTGCACAAAGTCAGTATAGTGCTGCTACTGTAAATCACAAACTCGATCTAGTTGGTCAGCCAAAGCACTAATCTAAGCACTCGATGTCCCTGCACAATAAGAAGAGGAAGCTCCAGATGTAGGCATAAACACTCTGGCTAGGTTAGGAATCCTAACATCTGGAATCTCAACCGTAGAGTCTTGGGCTCCTCGAGCTGCTGCCTCTCTAGCCTCCCTAACTATTGCACTGACGAGCCTGTACTCAATGCCATGTAGGTGACGAGTGGCCATGATCATCTACATGTTGATAATCTGTCTGATCCCTAATGGTGTCATGTCAGCAATCTGAGAAAGCTTGGATAAACAATCTTCCAATACGTCCAGTCTCTTGGCCAACCTAGTCATATATGGGCCAAAACAACAGTGCATATTCTTCTAGGCATTGACTATGAAGGAATGGACTTGACGAGCCAATAAGTATTCCATGTCAAGCTTCTTACGATGTTGCATAGCCGAGAGAATGAATACATCGGTCTGTGTGACCACTCCAAAACTATCTCTTTGGCCTGTAATAGTGTAGACTAATAGTGTATGAAGATAGCGGAGATCATCCAGAAGGCTAGACGCCTTAGACCTGTTGGGGTAGTACAATTCTAGCCTGAGTACTAATGAATCACACATGGCGTCGTACGAGATTGGGTTGATTAGATGCATCCTTAATACTCCTCGCCTGAGGTCTCCTTCCCAGTCTATAAACCCAAACGCATACCGAATTATGGAACCGACATTGAGAACTCCCTTCCTCCAAGTCTGAAGTAACTACATCAAGCTGATGCCAGTTTGTGATCTGTTGCTGTAGGGAGAAGGTGCTGAGGAATCTAATGGTGAGCTCGTGGTAGGTAGGCTCAATGATGTCGAAGAATCGTGCATAAGGCAGTGTGTTGAATAGTGCATGAACATCCTGAGCCAATCCCACTCTCTCTAGGGATACAAAATCAATGCATCATCCAGCCATTACTTATATCTATCTCATGACTTGGTAGCGGCTCTTGTTATCAGCATTATGAAATGTCCATAAGGGATGTCGACCAGGTGCAGGTGGATTTGCAGCTCGTGTTCTTCATGCTCGAACTAGTTGCTGTTGTGGTCGGGGTGCTAGCGCTGGTAAAGGTGAAGTGGAAGAAGAAGTTCCCTCACCACGCGAGCGTTTGCTAGTAGCGGCGCGTTGCGGTTGCTTTCGACGGGATTGATCTCGGTCCCTCATATTGCCTAATACAATCAATCATTAGTATTCGAACAAGAAATCTAGCCAACATAAATTATACTGAAAATTTAGCGGTATAACGGCTATAATTTGATTAACAAAACACTTTAGGCTTAAAACTAAGACTAAAGCCGCAATTTCCTGTAGAAAACCAATTCACAATGGCATTCCAGCGCACATTATTATGCACCAAATAAAGAGAATTTATGCTATTAATTTTTCAGAATAGAATGCCATAAATTAACTTTACTGCTACCGAACCCCAACTTATCATTTCATTATTCAAAATCACACAAATACAACAACTAATATGAGTTAAATATATTCCAAACCAAACTCAAGCAGTGTAAATAAAAATAAAATAAAATAAAACAATAAACCAATCAAAGCAATAAATATTGGCAACTACTAGAGCATATCAAAATGTCCTAAATAATAAAAAATACATAAAAGGAAAATCAAATTTAACCAAATAAAAGCAAAAGGGGAATAGACTTACTTGAAATTATCGAGACAGGTAGGAAAAATCGAGAAGAAGAAGAAAAGCACCTTAGAACTTTAGAGAGGGAAAAATTGGAGGAGGTTTGAAATGGCTTGCTTTTATAGTCACGGGGGTCAACACGAGCGAGGGCAAGGCACCGCTCGAACTCGGCAAGTCAACTCAAGCATCCTCCATTTGCAAGTTCACCACGGGCGAGGGCGTGGCCGTGCTGGTCAGCACAGCCTTGTGTTGCCTCCCATGGTTCCTTCGAAAGTCGTAGTGGATGGCCAATTTTTCAAACACTTCATATGCATGTTCATCACGGCTAGGACTCCAGCCACGCTGATCAGCATGGCTTGGGGATCTATCCCGTGATACCCATGAAAACTGTGGTGAACCACTAAAATCCAAGCTTTTCTTCGACATCTCGAACTGCCAAACTCCCTACCTGCGTTCAACACATATACGTACACATTTAGGCTATAATTCAAGTAAAAATGTATCAAACAGGAAATTTCATCTTCATCAATCACCATAAATCCGACTTAAGTTATTAAAACCCTAGCTTCATACAATTAGGTTTAGTCGATAAGCAAGTGCTCTAACTACCATCAAACATGCAAACGATTGATAAAATAAAAAGAAAAATGTAAAACTAAATATGGGAATGCCTCCCAAATGCGCTTCTTTTTGGTCCTCGAGTCATTTAGCTGGACTCGGTGATAACTCCCTTCATGTGCGGGTTTGACATCTACTGCAATTTAGCTACCAGGTTATAGGTCCTCAGAATGTCAGTTGTCCTCCAAGCAGCCGCTTTTAGGTACTTCCTTCGAGTTGGCAATGTCCTTTCCCTCACTTGGTTGTCAAGTCTACTGCTGGAATCACCGGCAGCCCGTTATCCTCATCCATATGCGCATAGTCAAGACGTTGTGGAAGCTCTTTCAAATAGAGAACCAACGGTTCCTCAAGTGATGGCCTCAACTTCTGCACACCTCTCCTGTCAATCACAATAAACTCATCAGTATTGCTGTTTCGCTCATTTGCTAAAATAAATTCAAGCTGCTCCAACACTTCCTCATTTGACAGCTCATGCTTTTCTCCCTTTGGCAAAGTGGCATCTAGAGGGTCTTCAACTAACACTTCCTGCAACTGTGTCTCAATATCATTGTCAATTACATTAACAGCATACGCAACATTATTATGATCTAAAGACTGGCTTATGAGATTATGCAAGTCAAAGGTGATAGTCTCATCTCCAACCCTTAGTTTTATCTTTCCATCACAAACATCTATCATTGCCTTAGATGTTGCAAGAAAAGGTCTTCCTAGAATTAAGGGTACACTACTCTCACTGTCCATGTTTAAGATCACAAAATCAACAGGAAATATAAATTTATTTACTTTTAGCAGCACATTCTCTACAATACCCCTAGGATACTTAACAGATCTATCAACTAATTGTATACTCATCCTAGTGGGTTTGGTCTCTCCCATCCCCAATTTTACAAACAGACTGTACGGCATTACATTAATTTCAGCCTCTAAATCAGCTAAGGCATCATTGACAGATAAGTTACCTATAACACAAGGAATTGTAAAACTCCTTGGATCATGTCGCTTTTCCGGTAACTTGTTCAGGAAAATTGCTAAACATTCCTCGTTTAATGTCACACACGCCGAGTCCTTAAACTTCCTCTTGTTGCTAAGAATCTCCTTTATGAACTTCGCATACCGAGGCATCTACAAAATAACTTCAATAAAAGGTAAATTTATATGCAGTTGTTTAAAAATATCCAAGAATTTACCAAACTACTGCTCAACTTGTGCCTACTTTAATCTAGCAGGGTACGGGATTTTGGGCTGGTATTCCCTCAGTGGAATTTCCTTTGCCTCTTCCTTCTCTAGTTCCTTTGCCTTGGTAGCTTCAACTTTCCTGCTTGAATCTACCTGCACATCAGCATTAGTGTTAAAAACAGAAGAAGGACCCTGAACAAATTTACCTGACTGCAACATGATTGCATTCACATGCTTCCTCGGGTTGGGCTCACAGTTAGGTCGAGTCCCCGGCCGCCTCTCGTACCAACATCCTAGAAACCTGGCCTATTTGAGTCTCCAAATTTTGAATGGAGGCCTGCTGATCCCTAAGTGCGCTGTCTGTTTGCTGAAATCTATTGTCAGTAGAGGACACAAATTTCATCACCAACTCCTCAAGATTAGGCTTCTTTTCTTGAGGTGGAGGTAGTTGGGTGGACTAGCTTGCTGTTGTGGCTATTGCTGATGCAACCTCTAAAAACCGAGTGGTCCTTGGCCATTGTTATTCCTCCAACTGAAGTTGGGATGATTGCGCCAATCGGGGTTGTATGTATTATTGTACGGGTTGTTCTGCTGTCTAAGTACATTATCCATATAGTCTACCAGTTCATGGTCAGCATAAACAATAGAAGATGAAGAATTAGAAGGTGAAGAAAACATACCTCCACTTCAGTTTGCACCGTAGTGCAAGCTACCACAAAACTCGCTGCTTATCTAGGCTGCATGAACCGGCATCTGAAGCTGGTCTAATTTCTTGGTCAGAAGCTTCACTTGACCTGCCAAGGCTGCTATGCAGTCTAGCTGATTGACCACTCCCTGCTTGACTGGCCGACTCCTAGAGGATTGCCATTGGTAGTTATTCATGGCCATCTCCTCTATCAGATTTTGTGCCTGCTCCGACATCTTACTGTTCAGGGCTCCACCTACTGCAGCATCTACCATCTACGTAGTAGTAAGGTTCAAACCGTTGTAGAAGGTCTGAACCTGCATTCATATTGTTAGTTCGTGCTGTGGGCAACATCGGAGCTAGTCTTTACACCTCTCCCAAGCATCATACATGCTTTCGTCATCGAATCGCGCAAAAGAAGATATATCATTTCTCAATCTAGCAGTTTTAGCAAGAGGAAAATACTTATATAAAAACTTTTCAACTAATAATCTCCATGTCGTAATAGTGTTTGCCAGGAATGACTACAACCATCTTTTCGCTCGGTCCCTCAAAGAAAAAGGAGACAGCCTCAATTAAATGGCATCATCAATTGTTCCATTTATCTTGAAGGTGTCGTAGATCTCCAAGAAGTTGGCGATGTTAGCATTTGGGTCCTCGCTTGGTAATCCCCCAAATTATACACTATTTTGGACCATTTGTATTACGTTCGGCTTTATTTCAAAGTTATTGGCTGCCACTAGTGGTCGCAATATACTCGTCTGTGTCCCCTCAAGAGGTTTAGCAAACTCGTACATTGTCCTGTTTTGATCCGCAGCCTGGTTGTTGTCTCCCATCCCTACTGATCTATTGACAAGGGCTTTAATCTCTATCTGCGCCTCCTTTTCTTCTTGCATATGCTTCCTCAAAAGATGGAGGGATCGCTCTAGTTCAGCAAGAGGGTCTAAAGGAGTAGGATTAGAGCTCCTGGTCATAAACTACCTGAAATTAAGAGGCAACAACCAAAGAACATAGGATTGAATAAAATAATAAAGAATAAAAAGAAATGAAAAGAAAAAAAATAAAAATGGCTAGATCAACACAAACACAAATTCACTCTAGTTCACACAAAAGTGTCCTCGGCAACGGCACCAAAAACTTGATAGGCTTTTTATGTAGCAACAATCTAAGCCAGTGAACTGTCAATGCAGACTAGCACTAATGGCGAGTATCAAGGTCGTATTCTCGGGAAAGGGTGATCCTAGAACTACTGTAGCGTCTTATGTTATCTAACCTTAACAAATCGATGAAGTTGCTATTCTATGATTATATGCAAGCTAAGTGATTACCTAAATGTCAGACAGTTTGGAAGGATTTCATGAAACATTCAAAGGAAAAAGGAAACCTAAGAGGACCTAAGCTAGTTGGATTTTAGTGAAGGTAGAGATTATATTGATTACTAAGTGCAATTACCCGTGAGCGAATTATAAATTGAATTTGATTTCCCACTCGAGAATATCGAATTCCTAAACCTAAGAACCTAAACGATGGAATCTCTTTCTAATGATTGATTTTAGGTTAGACTTAAGATTAAATCCACTACTATTAAAAGTTGTTAATTCTTAATCCGGCTAGTCAATTACCTTTATCTCTAAGTGATCATTAACCAGTTCTTGCTATTCAAATTTCCAATTGCTACATGAACTTCTCAATTACATAGAGTAATCTAAACACCACAACTCACAATGTCTCATGAATAATGTGATTTCTTATTAATAATGAAAGCAAGAAGAAACAAGCATTAATAATCAAAGTCTCATAAAAACTAAATGCAATCCAACAATATAGGAATCCCAATGGGTTCAACAAATCTAGCCACTCATGCTAATAAGTAACACAAAGTAAGGAACAAATATAGAAAAGCAATTTGAAAGCATGTACACCCTTCTTCTTCAAGTCGGATGAAAAGCCCTAAATCCCCAAATCTGAATGATGAACCCTAAATTGCATCTTGGGTGCCTCCAAATCCACTCTTGATCTTCAATGTGATATTTAAACCAATGTAATCCTTCCTCAATAGGCGAAATAGTCTCCCAAAGTCGAATATCAAAGTCTGGAAAAGGGTGGCTCGTGCATGTATATGAAAAATCCAGTCAGAAAATCAAACCCTAGCAAAATAATTTGCATTTGCCTATATAAATGTCTCAGCATGGCCGTGCTCAAGCCCGTGCTGATCAGCTCGGGTGGAGTCTAGGCCGTACTAGACCTTCAAGTCCCACAAATTAGGTCTTCTTCTTGGTTGTGCCCTCGCCGGTGCTGAGCCACCACAGGCCATGATGGAGGCTATGGTGGCCTCGAAAACCGTGGCAAAATGACACTTTTGAGAGTCAGTGTTGATGGTTCAGCACGGCTAGAGTCTAGGCCATGCTCAACCTTGAAATGGTAGCCCTTGCTCATTTTTTATGAATTATGGTCCATATTTGCATGTATTTTCCTCGACTACTGATAATGTCCACTAATAATCACCTGAAATATGAAAGGAACCAAAACAGAGGTGATTCTGGCATAAAACAAGATAACTATGCACAAAAATGGAAGTAATTGGGCATATAAACATGTATAAAATAATGCACATCAGGATTTATGTCTCATCTTAATTGATTATCAAGGTAATCCGCAATGCCATCGGTCAAGCTAGTCAATTGCACTCCCATGTTTCCTTATGCCAGTCCTTGTGTCATTAAGAGTCCTCGTCATTGGAGGAGCAAGGAATGATGGAGATCCCAACGATGCAAATCATGAATAAGAATATTTGTGATGAGAACCCATGTAGCATGAGGAATTCTACTCCAACAAGAAAAGCTAATGATGCAAATCTTACTTGCTCAAGAAATCCTACTTCAACAAGGAGTCCTAATTCCACTAGGAATCGTAATCCAACAAGGAATTCTGATGGTATTAGGAGTTTAAGCTACAAAAAGAATACTATTTTCACTAGAAATCCTAGTCCGATTCAAAGTCCAAGTGAGATTGGGCTTAATCAAGATAATGGGCCACAAGATACTATTATCAACTCAATCTAATATATGGAGGCATGATCAAGACAAGATAAGCCCAAGATAATCAAGTCAAGCTAATTGGAGTCCAATACTCAAGAATGGGCCATATATAACATGTTACATAAGCTCAATTGTCGAGTTTATTATATGGACTAGGGTTGGATGAATTTTAGAAGTATTTGTTCATTTAAAGAAGTCTTTTAATTGTTAGGAGTCTTGTTTTAAGTTATGCTTTTAGTTTAGGAGGTCTATTCCTAGTCTTATTGTTATTTGCTCCCTTATCATTATAGATAGGTTTCTTTAAGGCCTATATAAGCTAGTACGAATTTCTATGTAAAGGGAGTTATTGAATATTGATTATTTTGTAGTTAATTCTCTTCTTTTGTTCTTAATGGACTTGGTGAATTTGTCAAGTGAAGGCTTGGTATTTTATAAACTTAGTTTAACTTAAACTTATGTTTATGTTAAACAACCTATAATTCTTTATAATGAAGGTTCTTAAGTATAAGTTATTTAAGGGTCCTGTTGGGAGTTAGAGTTTCTTTGGTTGATTAGGTGAATGATCCTTAGTGAAGATATTAACATGAATACGGGTTTGGCACAAGTTAGCCAAGTTCATATCAATCTATCGAAGACAACATGAGTTCTCGTCCTACTTGATCATTAAGGTAATCCTTAATTCCACCTGTTAAGCTTGTGAATTGCACTCCCATAATTCCTTACGTCAATCCTTATGTCATTAGGAGTCCTCATCCTTAAAGGAGCATGGAATGACGGATATCCTAATGGTGCAAATCATGAATAAGAATATCTAGCCGTGCCTCGGTTCTCGTTGTTCTCTCTTTCCTCTAAAAGATTCATCTGCAATCATTCGAAGAATGATATCAATACTCAAACAACTAATATTTGCTAACATATTATTGCGAATTTTCTTAGCATTTATTGTGTTTTAATTCTAAGATCACCCGTGTTTTGTGTCCTTTCGTGTTTCAGGAGATTTTATAGGTCCATCATTAGTGCTTTAGCAATTTTAGATCAATTTTAGATCAATTTTAGCAATTTTTGACCTTGGTTTGACTTTTACAAAGTCAACACGGCCCGTGTCGGATCCCGTGCAGAAATTCCAGGCCGTGTAGCTTAAGCACTTTGAAGCAGCATAACTTTTTAGGGTACCACGCCCTAGAGCACGGCACGTGTTGGTTAACACGGGCCAGAACATAGCCCGTGTTTGCTAACACGGGCAAGGACATGACCATGCTCGATTCAGTTCATTTTGTCAATTGGAGTCTAACATGGCTGGAACACGCCCGTATTTGCATAATGAATAAAAGGAACGAGCCAAAAAGAGAAAAAAGAGTTCTGAATCAGCGATTTTGATTTTTGATCTTTCGTTGTAATTTTGCTAGATGTGTTGTCAAGTATTTCAAGGGCTTCCAAGAAACTGATTCCACCTTGGAACGTCAGATTTGTGATCTGGATTTTGGATTGAAGATTGAGGAGGAACTTTGTAGCAAAGTTGTTCATCCAATTTTAGAAAAAGGGTGTATATGCTTCAATTTCTTTGTTCTTTCATTGTAATTGAATTCCTATTTACTTTAGACATGAACATGTGTAGCCAGATTGGTTGAACCCATTGGAGTTCCTTGTTATGTTGGCTTTGTACTTAATTGTTAAGATTGTTTGAGTTTCCTTTCTTGTATTCTTTTTGCAATTAATAAAATAAATCTAGTTTTCGTTACATTGATTGTAGTGATTATTATTCATAGAATTCTTTAGCAATTGAGAAATTGTAATTGAGTTCAGAAATCTAATTGTAAGAACAGGTTAATTTTCACTTAGAGGTAAGGTTAATTAATTTCCCAGATTAAGAATTAACAAAGCTTAATAGAGGTGGATTAAAACTTAAGGCTTACTTAATCAATCGTTAGGAAGAGATTCTAACTTTAGGCTCTTAGGTTTAGGAATTCGATTGTCTCAAGAGGGAGACCGAATTCAGTTTAGAATCCGTCGACGGGTAGCATAATCGGACTCAATAATTTATTATCTTTTGTTTGGTAGCCAACTAGTCTAGGTCCTCTTTGGGTTTGCTTTCTTGTCTTGATTATTCTATTTGCTCATTCATTCTCGCATTACACTTAGAATTTAGGTTTTAGTAAATCTAAAGAACTTTGTTATTAATTTTAGGCTAGATAACAAGGAACGAAGTAGTAACTTTAGGATTTCACTTTTCCGAGGGATACGATATTTCTAATACTTACTGTTGTGCTAGGCTGCATCGATAGGTTCACTGTCTTAGTTGTAGTTGTATAAGCATATGCGCATCAAGTTTTTGGCGCCATTTTCGGGGAACCTTTTGTTTGAAAACTAGAGTGAAATTTGTTATTTGTTACTTTAGCCATATCTCTTTTCTGTTTTTATCATTTACTTTTTATTCATTTATTCATTCATTTATTTGTTTGGCTTGTTGCTGCCTTGTTCATTTCAGATAGTTTATGACCAAGAGTTCTAATCCTGAGTAGACCCTCTACTCGAACCAGAGTAATCCCTCAGGCAGCTGAGGAAGTGATTAGATGTGGAGGAGGAGGAGCAGATTGAGATTCCTGTCCATACACCAATAGACATAGGAGATGGCAATAACAACGTCGTTGAAGCAAACAGGGCGATGTACGAGTTTGCTAGACCTTCCTTGTAAGGGACGCACACTAGTATATTGAGGCCACCTGTTGCAGTGAACAATTTTGAAATTAAACCAAATGTCATTCAGATGGTGCAGCAGAGTGTACAGTTTAGGGGCTTTCCTAGTGAAGATCCTAATGCCCACATCACGAATTTCTTGGAGATTTGTGATACCTTCAAGATAAATGGGACTACCAATGATGCCATTCGGCTTAGGCTATTCCCATTTTCCTTGAGGGTTATAGCAAAGAGATGGCTACAGTCCTTACTAGTTCACACTATCACCACCTGGAGTTCTTTGACTGATAAATTTCTTTATAAGTACTTTCCTCCTCCTAAGACTGCAAAGATGCGTAATGATATTTCTTCTTTTTTGCAGTTTGATGACGAGAGCATGTATGATGCGTGGGAGAGGTATAGGGACCTATTGAGATGTTGCCCATACCACGGTTTGCCATTATGGATGCAGGTGCAGACTTTATACAATGGCTTGAACTCAGCCACGAGGCAGATGGTAGATGTAGCTGCAGGTGGGGCCATCAACAATAAGATGCCATAATAGGCCAGGATGGCAAGGAGTGGTGAACCAAGTAGATTCTACATCAGCCTTAGCAGCTCAGGTGGAGCTTTTAGCTAAGAAGATCGACCAGCTCCAGATGCAAGCCCAAGCAGCATGGCTTGGCTACGAGTTTTATGGTGGCCCGCACTACAATGCAAACTGTAATGCGAGAGGTATGTTTGCTTTCTCTACATCTTCTTCTTCTGCTGACCATGAATAACTTGATTATATGGGAAATGCGCCCGGGCAGCAGAATAACCCGTACAACAACACATACAACTTAGGATGGAGAAACAATCCCAATTTCAAGTGGTAAATTAACAGTATCCAGGATCCACCAGGATTTCAGTGGTTGCACGAGCAGCAACCCCAACAACAGACTGTTCTCCCTCAACTACCTCAGAACCAGGAGAAGAAGCCCAACTTAGAGGAGTTGATGATGAAGTTTGTGTCCATTTCAGAGAATAGGTTTTAGTAGACGGACACAACTCTTAGAAATCAACAGGCAAGATGGGCTACTGATGCAACCTACACCTAAGGCAGTGAACCTATCGATGCGGCCTAGCACTAGTGAGTATCAAGGTCGTATCCCCAGAGATCGGGTGAACCTAAAGTTACTACTATTCGTTATGTTATTTAATCTGAAATAAAGTGCGAGAAGTTGAAATTACTTAACTAATGAATATGAATGCAAATAAATGAATGAACAGCAACTGACAGTCGAAAGACAACCGTAACAAAAGAAGCAAACCCGAAGGGGACCTAAGTGATGGAATTCTAAGGTTGATTTTATAAATTACCAATCGCTACCCGTGCCTAAATCCTGAATCGAACTCAGCTCCTCTCTTGAGCTCACCAAGTTCCTAAACCTGCACTAACCTAATGGAATCTCTTCCTATCGGATTATTACAGATTAGCATTAAGCGTGATTTAGATCTATTAAGAGTTGTTAATTCTTAATTCAACGAGTGAATTAACCTTATCTCTAAGTGTTAACTACCAGTTCTTACTATTCAATTTCCAGTTGTAACAAGTATTTCTCAATGTCAAGAAACAAACCAAAAGACAATTAATTCAACGTCTCAAATTAATTGAATCAAACTTTATTACTAAACAGCAAGAAGATTACAAGAATAGCAAATAAAAATCTAATAATTAAGCACAATCCATCAACAAAGGTGAACCCCAATGGGTTTGGTAGCCCTAGCTACTCATAATGAAAGAAACAAATACAAAAGGAAATAAATAACAGAAAACGAAATGGAACATGTAACCCCTCTTCTCTCGAATCGGAGTGGAAATGTCGCAAGCCAACTCTTAAACCAGCCTCAAGTATGGATCTCGGATGTCTTGATCAATTTGAACTGACGTTGGTCTCCCAAAATGTCAAGAACAGAGGAGTAGAAGTAAGGGGTCGCGCACGTAGAGAAGTCTAGAAATCAGAAGCGGAACCTTGTCTTGTTTTACGTGTGCCTATTTATAGGTAGAAGTGCCATAGCCATTCCATGGTCCGTGCAAATATGCACGGCACATGCAATGGCCCAGGCTATGGGCACTAACCTCCACGAAATGCCATATTTCTGAAATTGTCTAAGGGAGGTCGTGCAAAAGCCTCGAAATGCATGCTAACAAGGAATTGACTCCGATAAACATCTAATATGTGTAAATCATCCAAATAGCTTGGTTTTGCCCGTAAATCAATCAATCTATATCAAAGAGTCCGAAAACCTGAAAAATTCATAAATATACCAAAGTGCGATCAAACAAGAATAAATATGACTCAAATACGCGAATAAATGACTGATAAACAGTCAATAAACATATGCATAGAATCATCTACATCAAGGCCTCCATATAGAATTTGGAGAATCAGCTAGGCTAGATTTCTAAGATGCTAGCTGAGAGACAGCTAAGGACGCTCCCCAGCACCACAGAGTCAAACCTGAGGGAGCATGTCAAGGCTGTCACCTTGAGATCAGGTATGCAGTTAGCTAGCTCTTTACCTATGGCTGATGATGATGTTGTTGTGGAGGATTAGCCAGCGAGGAAGGAGCCAAACTGCGTGAACTAAGGACAAGAAGAAGAGTCCTGTGAGAGAATACCAACCGCTTGATAGGTCACAAATAGTTATATGTATTGTGTTTAATTCCCTTACGATTTGGTTGAATAATGTACTTAATTATGGAACTTATGTTTATTCTGACTCAGAGGTTTTCTACACCCTATCACCCTGTAGACTAGTGGGCAAGTAGAGGTTACCAATAGAGGTTTGAAATGGATTTTAGAGAAAACTGTTGGGTTGAGTAGGAAGGATTGGGTAAATAAGTTAGATGATGCACTTTGGGCATTCAAGATAGCTTATCGTACTTCTATAGGTTTTACACCTTATAGGCTTGTGTATGGGAAAGCCTACCATTTACCTGTTGAGTTAGAGCATAGAGTCCTTTGGGCCTTAAGAACTTGTAATTTTGATGTTGATTCTATAGGTAAACAGAGATAGTGGCAGTAGCTCAATGAGTTAGATGAGTGGCGCCAGCAAGCATATGGCAAGTTATTCATCTATAAGGAGCGGACTAAAAGTGGCACGACAAACAACTGAGGGGCTCCAAGGAGTTTGAAGTTGGGGACTGAGTTTTACTATACAATTCACATCTATGTTTGTTCCCAAGGAAGCTCAGGAGTCATTGGTCAGGACCGTTCGTGATCCAGCAGGTGTTCCCATATGGCATAGTTGAGTGGCATCATCCCGATAAGGGGAGTTTCAAGGTGAGTGGCCATCGTTTGAAACATTATCATGGAGACTCGGTTGAGATAGAGGAGCGGGTCAATATGCTGTTGTGAGATTGACTTTCTGCATGAGTCCAGCTACACGACTTGGTCAAAAGAAGCGCTTTCGGTAGGCATTCCCGAGCTTATCCTTTACATTTCTATGTTTCTTTTTACGAATTTAATTTATCCTTTATACTTAGCTCATTTTTACATTTCAGTTGTTTTGGAACTTAACTCCTTTCATTTTTATGCTGTTTTGGGTGAAAATTTTCTTGGTTGTGCAAATTATTGAGTTATACAGGTGTTAGTGCAAAAAACGGAGTAAAAGCATATTTCTAGGCTCTAACACGGGACCAACACGGTTTGAGACACGGCCAGTGCCCAACTTCCTAGGGCGTGTTGAATGTGAAAAATGAAGTTACACGGTTCTCGAGAGTCACACGGCCTACAACATGGCATGTGCTACTCTATAGAGCTCGTGTCCTATTGCCCAGGGTGTGTTGGATATAAAAGTTGGAGAAGTTACACTATTCCAGAGAGTCACACGGTTTATAACACGGTCTGTGTACATCAACACCTGTATAACTATTGGGAGCAAGGCTTGGACGCGGTCTGGTTGGGAGCAAGGCTTGGACGCGGCTCGTGTTGTGCAAACGGGCCATAACATGGGTGTATAAGATGCAGCAGCCATAAAAAAGGGAGAAGAACACGAGCGTTTGGCGTATCACGACCGTTTCAGAGCAAAAATCCTTCTGATTCTTTTATTCTCTCGGGTATTCTCTACAAATTTTCAATTTTTGTGCAATCTTCTCGCGTTTTGCCATCAACCAAGTTTCCTTTTTTTTATTTTCTAATGTCTTTTCATTATTAACTGTTAGTTTTTATTTATTTATTATTTTATTTAGTTTTATTTTTATTAGTTTTTCTTTCTTTCTTTTCTCTGCTTATTTATTTGATATTATTCTGCTTAATGTTCTTTTAATTTTGTTTTTCTCTTTTCTACCTACTTATTTGATATTTTTTTATTTTATTTTATTATTTTGTCTTATTTTATTTTATTTTATTTTATTTGTATTTTATTTATTTCATTTTAGTTTTAGTTTATTTTAAGTTTTTAAGTTTTAATTTATGTGTTGGTTGAGGTATAATTAGTTATTTAATTCTTATTATGCAATTTTGCCTGTTTAGTCGTTACGCTGTCAAAATTTTGACTAAATTCTGTGCTGCTTGAATTATTTATTTGCTATGTATGCTTTATTTTCTATGCTTCTTCTAATGAATAATACCATTTTAGGTATAATGTCAGAACACATTAGACAGTAGCCTCTAGGACAAGCACAATACAAGAGACGTCGCATAGATGCAAACACTTCTTCTTCACAGTAGTAGGGTCCAACACCACTTGCACCAGCACAACCGCCACAACCAGACAGACCTTAGAGACCCCTGTTTGCTAACACGGGCCAGAACATGGCCATGCTCAATTCAGTTCATTCTATCAATTGGAGTCCAACACGGCCCGTGTTGGGGGGCACAGGCTGGAACACGCCCATATTTGCACAATGAATAAAAGGAACGAGCCAAAAAGAGAAAGGAGAGTTCTAAATCGATGATTTTGATTTTTGATCTTCCGTTTAATTTTGCTAGACGTGTTGTCAAGCATTTCAATGGGCTTCTAGGAAACTGATTCCACCTTGGAACATCAGATTTATGATCTGGATTTTGGATTGAAGATTGAGGAGGAATTTTGGAGCAAATCAAGAAGCAATTATGGAGATCACCTGCAGTGTAGATCAAGGCTTTGTGTTGTTCATCCAATTCTAGGAATAGGGTGTATATTTTTTGATTTCTTTGTTCTTTCATTGTAATTGAGTTCCTATTTGCTTTAGACATGAACATGTGTAGCTAGATTGGTTGAACCCATTACGGTTCCTTGCTATGTTGGCTTTTTACTAAATTGTTGAGATTGTCTGAGTTTCCTTTCTTGTACTGTTTTTGCAATTAATAATATTAATATAGTTTTCGTTACATTGATTGTATTGATTACTATTCATAGAATTCTTTTAACAATTGAGAAATTGAAATTGAGTTTGGAAATTTAATTTCAAGAACAGGTTAATTTTCACTTAGAGGTAAGGTTAATTAATTTGCTGGATTAGGAATTAACAAAGCTTAGTAGAGGTGGATTAAAACTTAAGGTTGACTTAATAATCATTCATTAGAAAGAGTTCCAACTTTAGGTTTTTAGGTTTAGGAATTCGATTGTCTCGAGAGGGAAACCCAATTCAGTTTAGAATTCGTCCATGGCTAGCATAATGAGACTCAATAATTTATTATCTTTTATTTGGTAGTCTAGGTCCTCTTTGGGTTTGCTTTCTTGTCTTGATTATTAGAATTTAGTGTTTAGTAAATCTAGAAACCTCCGTTATTAATTTTAGGCTAGATAACAAGGAACGAAGTAGTAACTCTAGGATTTCACTTTCCCGAGGGATACAATATTTTTAATACTTGTCGTTACGCTAGGCTGTATTGATAAGTTCACTGCCTTAGTTGTAGTTGCATAAGCATTCTTCGTTGTAGGAATTTGATGATTTATTCTCTCAAGAGACCCCACAAGGATTGCCACCAATTAAGGAACAGAGCATCAAATTGATTTCATTCCTGGATCATCTATTCCTAATCGGCTTGCCTATAAGAGCAACCTCGAGGAGACTAAGGAGCTTCAAAGGCAAGTTGAAGAATTGATGACTAAAGGATTGACTAGGGAAAGTATGAACGCCATTCTAGTTTTACTTGTGCCTAAAAGGACGAAACATGAAGGATGTGCATTGATGTACCGTCAACAAAATCACTATAAAGTATAATGGTTTGGTTTTATTTGGTGAGCATAAACAAGGGTGTTGAGTTAAAGCGCATGGAAGGGACAGTCATAAGCACCGAACCAATGCTTGGACAAATATGATAAGAGAAATTTAGTTGATCGAATATTGATATCAATTTTCAAGTGACCACGGATGAATCTTTTGGATGAAAGAGGAATGCCGAGAATCGAGTCATGCCCAAATATTCTGATTCAAGATTTTCACCATTGGAATCTCCATCATTCCTTGTTCCTTTAGGCATGAGGACTCTGAATGGCACAAGGATTAGCATAAGGAATCATGGGAATGCAATTAAAAAGCTCGACTGGTGGCATAGGGATTAGCTTGAAGATCAAGCAGGACGAGACGTAAATCCATGGGAGTAAGGAAGAAATCATGTTGTTTTCAATAAATCCAAGGGTAATAAGTAGGAATGCAAGCGTTTTGATGTTTTGGACGTATATAATGAAGTACTTTGGGTCGAAGCATTATTAGGTTACCGAACGAAAATTCCTCCTTGTTTTCATTAAATTGCCTTATAAAATTTGGGACTGCGAGATTTGTTGACCTATCAACTCCTCTTTGGTTCTTGAATTGAATTTAGTTTATTTCATCTTTATTTATTTATTTACTCATATTTAGCTTCTACTTTCTTCTTCTTATGGAATGAGGGCATTCACATTATAAAAACCATATGCAACCGAATATTTCAGGCCAGTGAGCATATTATTTCAGTTTTCTACATTGCAGATAATTAAGTTACGGGTTCTTTCAAGAACTTTGCGGACTTATGAAGACCTGCACTAGTGAAACTAGACTTATTGCTGACGTCTTTTCATTCCTTTGTGCTCTTTGTCTACCTTTTTGTTTAAATCAACTCAATCCTTACGCTTAGCCATGGAAGTGAATAAAGAACTTGCGATCTTATTTCTTATTGAATTTAAAATACTACCTTTGTTGTCATTTCTTTATTTCTTTTGTTCATCTCTTTCTAATCAATGTCTTGTATGAAGGTTTGGTTTTATTTGGCAAGCATAAATAGGAGTGTTAAGTTAAAGCACATGGAAGCGACAATTATAGACACCAATCCAATGCTTAGACAAATGCGAAGAAGAAAAATTAGTTAATCGAGTATTGATATCATTCTTCAAATGATTGCGGATGAATCTTTTGGAGGAAAGAGGGAACACCGAGAATGGAGGCACGCCTAAATATTGCATTTCAAGATTTGCTCAATTGGGATCTCCATCGTTCCTTGTTTCTCTAGTTATATGGACTCTTAATGACATGAGGATTGACATAAGGAATCATGAAAGCACAATTGACAATTTTGACCGATGCCATTGGGGCTTAGCTTGATGATCAAGCAAGACGAGACATAAATCCAAGCACGTTGATGAGAAATCATGTGGGTTTTGATTAATCCAAGTGTAATACTAATGGGAATGCGAGTTCTTGATATTCGCGACGCAGATAAAAAAGTAATTTATGTCGGCGTGTTATTAGGTAGACCCTCATGATTTTCCCTTATTTTTGTTAAGCTGGATCATAAAATTTAGGACAATGAGAGATGTTGACCAGTCAACTCCTCTCCGGTTCTTGATTTGACTTTAGTTTATTCATCTTTCTATATTTATTTATTCATATGTAGCTTCTAGTTTCTTCTTCATATAGAATTAAGGATTTCGCACTATAAAAACTGCATACAACCGAATACTTGAGGCTAGTGAGCGTATTTAATATTTTAGTTTTCTAATTTGCGAGAAATCAAGTTATCAGATCTTGCAAGAAATTCGCAAACTTATGAAGACATGCACTAGTGAACTTAGTCTTATCACTCACATCCTTCCTTTGTTCTATGTTCTTTGTCTACCATTATGTTTAAATCAATTTGATTTGATTCTTAGGCTTAGCCGTAATGGAAGAGAATAAAGAATTTGTGATTTCTTTCCATATCGAATCCGAAAGCCTACCTATGTTCTCATTTTGTTTGTTTCTTTTGTATCTCTCTTTCTAATTTCTATCTAATATGATGGTTTGGTTTTACTTGGCGACAATCATAAATGTAATAAATAGGAGTGTTGAGTTAAAGCGCATGGAAGCGACAATCATAGGCACCGATCCAATGCATGCACAAATGCAATAAAAAGAATATTAGTTGATCAAGTATTCATATAATTCTATAGGTGAATCTTTACAGGAAAGAGGGAAGGGCGAGAATCGAGGCATGCCTAGATATTCTTATTCATGAGATGCACCATTGGGATCTCCATCATTCCTTGCTCCTCTAAGGACAAGGACTCCTTATTACACAAGGATTGGCAAGCGCAATTGACAGGCTTGGTTGGTGGCATTGGAGATTACGTAGATGTCACACCTCATCTCACGTAGCCCAGGATGGATATTTAAAACCAAATGCTTTCTAAAATTTTTTTAGTTTAGTTGAATTATAACATGCTTACATATGTAAATGTAATAATGTATTTCAAAATCATAATTATGAAAAATAGATACTTTTTTAATATGATGTTTCATTACAACGACTATAACTAGAAATGCTTTTATTAAAAATTATTAAATAAGTTAATATATAAAGTTTTCCTTTCAACATTAACTTTATAACATAAGCTTTTTATGTACATAAGCATCATGGTATGAAACAAGGATGAACATTTAGATACAAGTTACAATGAGTATGTATATGACTCCTCATACGAGAAATCTTGGCCAACCTTACTCTCGCCATTAATCACACTTACTAGCTCAACCACCCATTATCAAGCCTTGCTTCCTGAATAAAATTTATGAAAAGAGTAGAATGAGTATAAAAATTCTTAGTGAATGGATATACAAGCAGAAAAAAATTTAGATAACTATAAGTAGAAGAAAACCATATAATTATACAAAATATTTAACATTGTGAATTGATGTGTGCTACTCGTGTTAGCTACAATCTAAGGCAGTGTACCTATCGATGCAGTCTAGCACTAATGGCGAGTATCAAGGTCGTATTCCTCGGGAAAGCGAAAGCCCAGAGTTACTTCTTTGTTCTTTGTTATATTAACCTAAAATGGATGATGAATAAATTCTAAACTAATTATTAACTACGAGCTAAGTTCTAAGGGAGATGCAGGAGTAATTGATAAGTGAAATAATCAAGACAAGAAGACAAACCCAAAGGGAATCTAAACTAGTTGGCATCTGAACAAAAGATAAAGGATCAGTGAGTCTAATTATGCTACTCGTGGATGAATTCTTAACCGAATTCGGTTTCTCTCTCGAGATAACTGAATTCCTAAACCTAATAACCTAAAGTTGGAATCTCTTCCTAACGATTGATTCTTAAATTAGCATTAAGCTTTAATCCGCCTCTATTAAGCTTTGTTAATTCTTAATCCGGCTAGTTAATTATCCTTATCTCTAAGCGATTATTAACCAGTTCTTGTTATTCAAAGTTCCAATTGCCAAACGGATTTCTCAATCTCATAAAGCAATCTAAACATCACAATTCACAACGTCTCATGAATAATGCATTATTTTATTAATACTGAAAACAAGAAGAATACAAAACCAACTCAAACAATCCAACAATATAATATCAAGCCAACATAGTAAAGAAATCCCAATGGATTAAATCAGTCTAGCTAAACATGTTCATGTCTAAAACAATCTAGGAAATCAATTACAATGAAAGAATAATGAAAATAAAACATGTACACCCTTTTCTCTCGAATTGGATGAATGTACCCAAATCCGGATCTACACTTTGATTAATCTCCCAAACTGCCTCTTGAATTGCTCCACTACTGTTTTGCACTCGGAATCTTACGATTCCGGGATTCTTACTCACTGCAACTCTCTCTCGCACTCAGTATTATGCAGAAACTGAACTAGCCACTAGGGCTCAATGTCACTCTTTTTCCCTCCCTTCTCTAAGAAAAATGAATTTTTCTTATATATTTAACTCAGCACGGCCGTGGTCAAGGCCGTCGTGGATCTCACCAAGTAGGGTTTCACCACGGCCGTGTTTTTCCCCCTGTTGGCTACCACGGGCCGTGTTGCTCCCCGTGTTATCCACCACGGGCCGTGCTGAAGGCCGTGGTGGCTACGGAAACCGTGCCCAAACTATTGTTTTGAAGACCATGTTTTGATGGTTGGTCACGGCCAAAGTCTAGGCCGTGATGGTCAGCACGGCCTTGACTCAGGCCATGCTCAATGTGTGCAACGCGGTCTCTTGTCCGATCTTGATGAATTCTCGTCCGTTTCCGCACGTATTGATCTATAATTGCTTAAACACCGATGATGGTCCTATAAATGTTCCTGAAATGCAAAAGAACATAAAACACGGGTGATCTGGGAATAAAAGCACAATAATTGCTAAGAACATACGCAATAATATGCAAGCAAATATGTGTAAAACTATGCTCATCATGAATCAAATTCTTGAGGCAATTAATCTCTGTTAAGTAAGAAAACACCACTGTAGAAATTGTTCTAACACTCATACAAAATAGCAATAATAATTATTAACATCATATACTTTAAATGGTATAAAAAGTCTCATAGATTTTAACCATCCTCACAACGATTATCACCAATCAATCATCATGCAAAATCCCACTCTAGGCATACTAGATGGCTAACCCTTCCTCTATATTAACATGGTCCGGCCCTTTTCCCTTTACCGGCCTGCAATCTAGTTCCTTGTTGTCTAATGCGCATTAACAACCACAAACAAATCACATGTGCATATATCAATCTCAACACATTTCAAACACACATCATTGTGAGGAGCATGTCTTGAAAAGAAAGTACACTTTCAGTCGCTCAAAGGCATTGGATGAATGCTCTTTTTAACATTAGAATAAAACTATATCAGACTGCCCCGTAATTGTGAAAATAAGTAATGTGCAATCGATGAGATTAAGGCTATCAATGTTTGTGCTTATGAAGAAAAAGCCAAGATCTTTAATTAACATTATATATTGATTAATTAGGCGATTTAAAAGCTGAAATATTCTTGTTGTTGAATTATAAGATCATCACATATAAGATCCAACACAAACAACCTACTTATGTTAATTATACTTCAAATTTGTAAAACCAATTGAATATATTTTGAAATAAGTACCAATATGAAATTTAATAAGCTTAAAATAACAACTTTAAGTTTCTTTTTTTCTAAGTTCAATATTCAGCTTTCAAATCAAAGAAATCAACTTTGCAAGGGCTTGATATCTACTCACTGAAAGTGGCCTTTAGTCATACTTAACAAGCTCCACAAAATATCTACCTTGCACTTGCATTTTCCTTGACTTTTCCAACACCTAATTGATAAATTTCACTTAGAATTCAACAAAATAATAAGCCTTTATATTAAACACACTTAAATCCTAAAGTTTCCTATACATCAAGCCACGCCTAATTTGGAGTTTTCTAGCTCAAGATATGAAATAAATAGTGAGGCTGAAAAATCAGAAAAATCCAACCCGAGAATACAGCTCACCAATCCTAACTCAAATCAATCAAAACTCTCATAATACTTACCAAATAAAGCCTTTATAGATGAAGAATATGGCCAAAAAAGTGCTTAAACCTTGAAATTCCTCTTGGGAAAAGATTAGACTAGTTTGTTTAAGGAAGAAACTCTCTCAATTCCTTTCTTTTCTTTTCTTATGTTAAGTGTGTGTGTGTGAACATATATGCATATGGAAACTTAGTAGTAGAGAGTGGATGATTCTAGACATATAGGATAGGATTAGTTGTAAAATATCCCTTTAGGTCCTTAATGAATTATTCATATTACTTATGAACCCTCTAACTTTTATTCTTTCATCCTAATTCAATCCACCATCTTTGTTTCATTTCAATTAAGTCCTACTATTATTTATTATTAAACACACTTAAGTACTACCTTAATTCAATTAAGATACTATACGAAAATGCAATGCTAAAAGGATGAATACATACTTAGAATATGGGTGTGAGAATAAATGATCAAGCAAGATGAGACGTAAATCCACGCGTGTAAGGGAGAAGTCTAATATAAATGAGAATGCAAGCCTTTTTATGTTTGGGACTCATATAATGAAGTAATTTAGGTCAAAATGTTTTTGGATAGTCCCACTCGAATTTATCCTTTTTTTTTGTAAGCTGGCTCATAAAACTTGGGACTACGAGAGTTGTTGCCCAGTCAATTCCTCTACCGTTCTTAATTTGACTCTAGTTTATTTATCTTTCTTTCTTTATTTATTAATATTTAGCTTCTAGTTTCTTCATCTTATGGAATGAGGGCTTTCACATTATGAACACCGCATGCAACCGAATACTTAAGGCCAACGAGCATATTATTTCAGTTTTCTACCGCGCGGGAAATCAAGTTATTGGTTCTTTCAAGAACTTTATGGATTTATCAACACTTGCGCTAGCGAGCATAGACTTATCATTTACGTCCTTCCTTTGTCTTGTGTTCTTTGTCCGCCTTTGTGTTTAAATCAACTAGATTTGATCCTTACGCTTAGTCTTACCGAATCTAAAATCTTGGCTATATTCTCATTTTGTTTGTTTCTTTTGTGTCTTTCTTCCTAATTTCTGTCTAGTATGATGGTTTGGTTTTATTTGGGGAGCATAAATATGAGTGTTGAGTGAAAGCACATGGAAAATAGCAATCATAGGCACTGATCCAATACTTTGATGAATGTAGAGAAATAATATTAGTTGATCATGTATTGATATCAGTCTCCAAATGACCACGGAAAATTTTTTTAGTGAAAAGAGGGAACAATGAGAATTGAGGCACTCCCAAATATTTTGATTCAGGATTTGCAGCATTGGGATCTTCATCCTTCCTTGTTCCTATAAGGAAAGAAATAAGAACAAAGCAAGGATTTCTTATCCGATTCTCTTCCATGGCGAAGCATAAGGATCAAATCGAATTGATTTAAACTCATGGGGAGAGAAAGAATACAAAAGAAAGGAAGGACGTCAGCAATAAGACTAGGTTTGCTAGTGTAAGTCTTCATAAGTCTGCAAAGGTCTTGAAAGAACCCATATCTTATTTCTCTGCAAGGTAAAAAACTAAAATAATATGCTCACTAGCCTCAAATATTCAGATGCATGCGGTTTTCATAGTCAAAAAGACTCATTCCATAAGAAGAAGAAATTAGAAGCTAAATATGAATAAATAAATAAAGAGATGAATAAACTAAAGTCAAATCAAGAACTAGAGAGGAGTTGACTAGCCAACAACTCTCGTAGTCTCATATTTTATAAGTCAGCTTAATGAAACAAGGGGAAATTCTTATCGGCCTAACTAATAACACTCCGGCCAAAATTACATCATTATATGTGTTCCAAACATCATAATGTGCGCATTCCCACTTTGATTAACTGAAACAATATAATTTCTCCGTCACGTGCTTGTATTTGCATTTTGTTCTGCTTGATCATCAAGTCACGCTCCAATGCCATGAATGAAGCTTGTCAATTATGTTCCCAGAATTTTCTTAACAAAAATAAGGAGAAATTCGTGTCGGCGTACCTAATAACACTACGACCCTATTTTCTTTATTATATGCCTTTTAAACATCGAAACGCATGCATTCATGCTTGTATTAATTAAAAGTAGCATAATTTCTCCCTTACGTGCATATATTTGCATTTCATGTTGCTTGAACATCAAGTCACACCTCAATGCCTCCGATCAGGCTTGTCAATTGCGCTCCATTGATTCCATAATGAAAACAAGGGGAAATTCGCATGGGCATTACCAAATAACACTTTGGCCCCAAACTTATTACTCACGTCCTTTCTTTCTTTTGTGTTCTTTGTCTACCCTTGTGTTTAAATCTATTCGATTTGATCCTTAAGCTTAACCATATAGAAAAGAACAAAAAACTTATGATTTTATTTGGAGAGCATAAACATGAATGTTGAGTGAAAGCACGTGGAAGTGGCAATCATAGGCATTGATTTAAGACTTGGACAAATGCGAAAAAAGAAAATTAGTTGATCGAGTATCAATATCATTCTTAGAATATTCTCGAATAATCTTTTGAAGGAAAGAGGGAATGTTGAGAATCGAGTCTCGCCCAAATCTTCTAATTCAGGATTGGCACCATTGAGATCTCCATCATTCCTTGTTCCTCTAGGCACGATAAGGAACAACTCTTTAGTCTTTGGGAGGCATATAATTAAGTAATTTAGTTTGGAGTTATTAGGTAGGCCCACATGAATTTTCCCTTATTTTCGTTAAGCTAATTCATAAAATTTGGGATCTTCATCATTCCTTGTTCCACAAGGCACGAAGACTCCTTATGACACAAGGATTGCCGTAAGGACTGGTTAACAACTCTCATAGTCCTAAATTTGATTATCAATCAGGATGAGACATAAATCCATGCGCGTAAGAAGTCATATTGTTTTCAATAAATCTAAGTGTAATATAAGCGAGAATATGAGAGTTTTGATGTTTGGAATGCATATAATGAAGTAATCTGGATCATAGTGTTATTAGGTAGACACACACGAATTATCCTCTGTTTATGTTAAGCTGGCTCACAAAATTTGGAACTACAAGAATTGTTGACCAGTCAACTCCTTTCTTATGCTTGATTTGACTTCACTTTATTCATCTTTCTTTATCGATTTATTCATATTTAGATTCTAGTTTCTTCTTCTTATGGAATGAGGACTTTCGCACTACAAAAAGCGCACGTAATCGAATACTTAAGGCTAATGAGCATATTATTTCAGTTTTCTACCTTATGAGAAAACAAGTTTTAGATTCTTTCAAGAGCTCACACTCGCGCTCGCTAGTATAGACTTATCACTCATGTTCTTCCTTTCTTTTGTGTTTTCTTAATTGTGTATTGATATTATTGATATGAAACCTTCATGAAAAAGCTTGAGAACCCCCTTTTGAAATGTGGACCCCCAACACATTAATATGAAAACCCCAAGAACCAATTCAGTTCAACCTATAAGAAAGGTTAGTAAACAGATTACTTAGAAAGATGATGAAGAATTAGAATTTAGAAAACTTGTTCCTAAATCCCAATTTGGAAACACTCCATAAGAAGATGGTCAATCCACTTGAATGTTTCTTAATCATGCATTCTACACGAGAACACAAAGACAAAGCAAACAGCTTTAAGGTTTAATAACCAATTATCATTCAATTTTTAACTTCAACTTCAACTTTAACTTTTTAATTCATTACATCAAAATTCGTACTAGCCTTATATAGGCTTTAGAAAACCCTAAATCTTGACTAATAAGGATTTACATCGGATATAGGATAAAGATAACCTTTTTAAGCCCAATTTGATTCATTCAAGCCTAATAATTAAATTAGATTAGTAAGCCTAGAACTTAAGTCCAATTCTTCAAGCCTTGATGTGTCCTTAGCCCAAATCTCTTGGATAAGCTCATCGATTTGCAATTTGAATCAAACTAGGACTCCCAGTTAAATTAGGATTCCAAGTTGAATTAGGATTCCTTTCGTTGCTTGAACTCCTAATATCATCAAGACTCCTTGCAGGATTAGGATTCCTAGTTGAGTCAGGACTCTATATCTTATTAGGGTTCCTTGAGCTAGCAGGATTTGCATCATCAAGACTCCTTGTTGGAGTAGGATTCGTTGTGCTAGTTTGGTTCATGTCAATCATTCTTTGAATGATCATGGAGGAATCTTTTAGAGGAAAGATGGAATGCCGAGAATCACGGCACGCCCAAACATTCTGATTCAGGATTTGCACCATTAGGATCTCCATCCTTCCTTGTTCCGCTAGGCATGAGGACTCTTGATAATGCAAGGTTGGGCATAAGAAATCATGGGAACACAATTAACAAGCTTGACCAGTGGCATTGGGGCTTAGCTTGATGATCAAGCAGTAGAGATGTAAATCGAATCGTATATAGGAAAAATCCGAGCGCTTTGATATTTGAAATGCATGTAATGAAGTAATTTGGGTAGAAGTGTTTTTAGGTAGGCCCACCTGAATTTACTCTTATTTTTATTAAGGTAGCTCATAAAATTTGGGACTACAAGAGTTGTTGCCTAGTCAACTCCTCTCTGGTTATTAATTTGACTTTAGTATATTAATCTTTCTTTGTTTATTTATTCATATTTAGCTTCTAGTCTCCTCTTCTTATGGAATGAGGGCTTTTGCACTATAAAAATTGCACGCAACCGAATACTTGAAGCTAATGAGCATACTATTTCAGTTTTCTACCTTGTAGGAAATCAAATTATGGGTTCAACACTCGTGCTAGTGAGCATAGACTTATGCCTCACATCCTTCCTTTCTCTTGTGTTCTTTGTCTATGCTTGTATTTAAATCAATTTGATTTGATCCTTATGCTCAGTTGTATGGAAGAGAACAAAGAACATGTTATTTCTTTCCTTATCGAATTTGAAATCCTACCTCTATTCTCATTTTGTCTGCTTCTTTTGTGTCTCTCTTTCTAATCGCTATCTAGTATATTGGTTTGGTTTTATATAGAGAGCATAAACATGAGTGGTATGAATGCGCATGGAAGCAGTAATCATAGGCACCGATCCAATGCTTCAACGAATGTGAAGAAAGAAAATTAGTTGATCGTGTATTATTATCATTCTCTGAACGATCGTGAAGGAATCTTTTAGATGTAAGAAGGAACGTCGAGAATCAAGGCATGCCCAAATATTCTGAGTCAGGATTTTCACCATTAGGATTTCCATCCTTCCTTCTTCCTCTAGGCATGATGACTCCTGATGACGCAAGGTTGGGCGTAAGGAATCATGGGATCACAATTAATAAGCTTGACCGGTTGCATTGGAGCTTAGCTTGATGATCAAGCATGAGAGATGTAAATCCACGTGCGTAAGGGAGAAATCAAGTTGTTTTCGATTAATCCAAGTGTAATACAAACTCGAATTCGAGCGCATTTGAAATGCATATAATGAAGTAATTTGGGTTGGAGTGTTTTTAGGTAGGCCTACCCGAATTTACCCTTATTTTTATTAAGCTTGCTCATAAAATGGAGGACTACGAGAGTTGTTCTGAATCAACTCCTCCCTGGTTCTTAATTTGACTATAGTTTATTAATCTTTACTTAATTATTTATTTATTCATATTTAGCTTTGATACAAATCAAACTAGCACAACGATTCCTACTCCGACAAGGAGTCTTGATGATGCAAATCCTACTAGCTCAAGGAATCCTAATCCAATAAGGAGTCCTGCCTCAATTAGGAATCTTAATCCAGCAAGGAGTCCTGATGATATTAGGAGTTCAAGCAACAAAAGAAATCCTAATTCAACTAGGATGCCTAGTCTGATTCAAATTATAAGTCAATGAGCTTATCTAAAACATTTGGGCTAAGGATACATAATTAAATTTTAAGTTCAAGGTTCATTGATTTCAGTTTATTGGGCTTGAATGAATCTAATTGGGCTTGTAAACACCAAAGAAGCTGAATTAGAGCATATGAAGACTTTGGGCCTAACTTGGCTTATGTTATGAGGCCCGTCTATATGACTTGTAAATTAAAATTTTATGGCTTATTATGGGCTGCTACATATGTATTTTAACCTAATTATGACTTTGTTTAAGTTATCTCTTTTAGTTAGGAAGGTTATCTTTATCCTATATGAGGTGTAAATCCTTATTAGTTAAGATTTAGAATTTTCTAAGGTTTATATGAGGCTAGTACGAATTTTGATGTAAAGTTAAGTTGAAGTTGAATGATAATTGATATTTTTACCTAAAAGCTTGTTTGCTTTGTCTTTGTGTTCTTGTTTGAATTCAAATCTTACTTATCAAGGAGTTGATCTATCCTTGTGGCATACTTGGAATTAAGGTCAAAGGGACTTAGTTTTCCTTAGGTTCTAATTCTTTATCATCTTACAATCTAATTAGATGATCCTAGGGTTTGATTTCAAGTTGTTCTTTGAGTTTTCAAGTTTTTGATTCACAGGTTCATAAGGAATAGAGTTCGTGGGTTCTGTTCATGGAGGCTCTTTAACCTTTGGTATCAAAGCTTTGCCTCTGATACCAAATGATATGGAACCTCCATGCAATCACACAACTTCCCTAAAAAACAATTAAGCAACATAAGTATCATCATCGGTTTTATGAGATGGTATAAAATGAGCCATCTTACTAAATCAACAAATATACTATCTCAGCCCTTTCTAGTCCTAGGCAATCCAAGTGCAAAATCCATAAATAAATTTGTCCAAGGAACATCAAGAATAGGCAAATGAGTATTTAACCCATGGGGTTGCAATTTAGACTTAGCCATAAAATCGTAATTTACATAAGTCATATAAATGGGCCTCATAACATAAGCCAGGTTAGGCCCAAAGTCTTTATATGCTCCAATTCAGCTTCTTTCATCTTTTTAAGTCCAATTATATTCATTCAAGTGCAATAAACTGAATTAGATTAATAAGCCTTTAACTTAAATCCAATTCTTCAAGCCTTGGATAAGCTTATTGACTTGCGATTTGAATTGAACTAGGACTCCTAGTTGAATTAGGATTCTTTTTATTACTTGAACTCCTAATATCATCAGGACTCCGTGAAGGATTAGGATTCCTAGTTGAGTCAGGACTCCTTATTGCATTAGAAATCCTTGAGCTAGTAGGATTTGCATCATCAAGACTCCTTGTTGGAGTAAGATTCGTTTTGCTAGTTTGGTTCGTATCATTCCCCATTTCTTCTTGTGTGTCGTCATCTAAGGCCGGCTCATCACCACTATCATCACCTTAATCTCACCATAATCATTAAGCCATTGAAGCTTATATGGATATAAGTGTGGTATGGTAGGGAGCCCTAATCTACTAATGAAGAAAGTACTTACAATATTAGTGCAACTCCCACTATTAATAATCACATTACACGCTTGCCTTGTATATGAAATCTTGTGTAAAACAAGTTGTCCATGTGTTGGTTATGGCAATCTTTTCGATAGTAGATCTCTCACATACTACTCACGTGTTTAACACTAAAACAAATCAAAATTAAAATGACATGACAAATAGAACACATAACTAGACTTAATGAACATGATTAAGCCAAAACACAAAAAAGAAAATGTAAGAACAAGATGTAATGGAGAATAACTAACCTTAATGAATGAATAAGAAAAAGGACATAATTAAAATACCAAAACAAGATTATTCTTTTAATTTTAGAACTCTGACAATTGACTTAAACAAAGAACTAATAACATGAACCGAATTTTAAAAAAAAAGAACAAAGAAACATAAGAAATCAGAATTGACTAATGAAAATACGAAAGGATAAAACTTGATCTAGAGCCAAAGTTCTCATACCAAATGATATGGAACCTCCATGAATAAGCTTGAGGCCCCTTTTAAATTTCGAACCCCCAACATATTAACAAGAAAACCCTTAGAACCGATTCGGTTGAACCCCTAAGAAAGGTTAGAAAACATATTACTTAGATAGATAATCAAAAATTAGAATTTAGAAAACTTGTTCCTAAATCCCAATTTTGAAACACTCCACAAGAAGATGATTAATCTACTTAAATTTTTCATAAGCATGCATTCTACACAAGAACACAAAGATAAAGCAAACATGCATTAAGGTAAAATACCAATTATCATTCAACTTTTAACTTAATTCCCACATCAAATTTCGTACTAGCCTTATATAGGCCTTAGAGAAACCTAAATCTTAACTAATAAGGATTTACATCTCATATAAGATAAAGATAACCATCCTAACTAAAAGAGATAACTTAAACAAAGTCCTAACTAGAGTAAATAACATGTGTAGCCACCCAACTTAAGTAAAGTAACTCTAATTTACTTAAGTCAAGGCATATGGGCCTTAAAACATAAGCTAAGTTAGGCTTAAAGTCTTCATATGCTCCAATTCAGCAGCTTTAGTCTTTTTGAGCCCAAATAAAAGATTAAGTTAGCCCATTAAACACTTGCACTTGTAATACATTAAGTTGAGTTGGGCCTTCACTTAAACGAAAGTCTTGAACTCCTTGCAATTCCTCTTAGGCAGAATTCACAAGGCCTTGTATGTGTTGAATTAAGGCTTGTTGATACTTCTTAGATCTTGATCTAGTTATTAGGCCTTGAGGCAATTGCATTGGATCTAGCCCCAATAACTTGACTTTGATCTTGGGCTTCAAGATTTGGCCGAACTCCTCCATGCTCTTGCTCATCTTCATCAAGTCCATCTTCATGAAATCCATGTGATGGTGGTTGGTCCATATCAACTGCCTTTAAGACTAAGTATGCTTTGTATGAGTGGCTAGTGATGCCTTTTATGCCAACTAATGCCCCTAGTACCTTTATGAGACTTATGAACCATGTTTTGCATCCTTTTATCGATAAGTTATTATTTTGTATTTTGATGACATATTAGTCTATAGCAATTCCATGCATGAGCATTTAGAGCATCTTAGGACTTTATTTGATGTCTTACGACGAGAAAAGCTTTATGCTAATCTTGGCAATTATGACTTTTGCGGTCCTAAGGTAGTTTTTCTTGGATATGTTGTTAGTGCTAATAGGATTGAGGTAGATAAAGAAAAGGTAGAGGCTATTGCTTTTTGACGGACACCTAAGAGTGTGATTGAGGTGAGATCTTTTCATGGCCTAGCTAGCTTCTATAGGCGATTTGTTAGGGATTTTTCTACCCTTGCCACCCCTTTAACTGAGGTTATTAAGAAGCATATAGGTTTTAAATGGGGAGAGGCACAAGATAGGGCATTTCAGGTTTTGAAAGATAAATTGATTAATGCTCCTTTACTTGCTTTACCTTCTACTTTTGAGATTGAATATGATGCTTCTAATGTTGGAATTGGAGCTGTATTGATGCAAAAGGGTAGGCCAATTGCCTATTTTAGGGAAAAGCTTAGTCGTGCAAGCTTATACTATCCCACCTATGATAAGGAAATGTTTACATTGGTGTAGGCGTTAGAGACATGGCAACATTGTTTATTGCCCAAGGAGTTCGTAATTCATACAAATTATGAGAGCTTAAAGCATTTGAAGGGTCAAAATAAATTGAACAAAAGGCATGCAACTTGAAGTTCATTTATAGAGACCTTTCATTATATGATAAAATATAAGAAGGGTAAGGATAATGTGGTGGCTGATGCACTCTCTAGGAGGTATGCGTTGAGCAACATACTTCATTCTAAATTGATTGGATTTGAATTGCTTAAAGAACATTATCTTGATGATGCAAATTTTGAAAGTGTATATGATGCATACGAGCATGGAGATTTTGATAAATACTATAGGCATGATGGCTACTTGTTTAAGGATAATTGCTTATGTGTGCCTAATTGTTCTATACGTAGATTACTTTTAAAAGAATCACATGAGGGAGGATTCATGGGGCATTTTGGTGTTGCTAAGACTTTAGATATGTTGCATGAGCACTTTTATTGGTAAAAAAGGCATGTTGATGTTGAGAAATATTGTGCCAACTATGTTTTTTGTTTACGTGCTAAGTCTAAAAGCAAGCCCCATGGATTGTATATGCCAATGCCTATTTCTATTTCACCTTGGATTGATGTTTCTATGGATTTTATCTTAGGATCGCCAAGGTCTAGGCATGGCAATGATAGTATTTATGTAGGAGTTGATAGATTTAGTAAAATGGCACACTTTATTGCATGTCATAAAGCCGATGAAGCATCACATATTGCTGATTTATTCCTTAGAGAAGTAGTACGTTTGCATGTCATGTCTAAGGCTATTGTTAGGGATAGGGATGCAAAACTTTTATCCTATTTTTGGAAGACGTTTGTGGACTAACTTAGTTACTAAACTGTTATTTTCTACTACTTGTCACCCTCAAACAGATGGTCAAACCAAAGTGGTTAATAGGCCTTAGGACAATTATTGCGTACTATTATAAAAAAGAGTATCAAATCTTGGGAAGATTGCTTACCTCATATAGAGTTTGCATATATTAAGAGTGTGCATTAATCTATTTATTGTAGCCCTTTTGAAGTTGTTTATGGTTTCAATCCACTAACTCCTTTGGATTTGTTACCTTTGCCATTATAAGAGCGTGCTAACTTGGATTGTTCCAAGAAGGCTGAATATGTTAGACAACTTCATAACAAGGTAAGGAAACTAACAAAGAAGAGAAATGAGCAAGCCACGCGTCATCACAACAAAGGTCGAAAACAAGCTATGTTTGAACCTGGTATTAGGGTGTGGTTGCATATGCACAAGGAGAGGTTTCCTTTTCAAAGGCATTCTAAGTTGTAAGTAAGAGGAGATGGACCCTTCCAAGAGAATATAAAATTTGTGATTTCTTCCCATACTGGACCCGAAAGCCTACCTATGTTCTCATTTTGTTTGTTTCTTTTGTGTCACTCTTTCTAATTTCTATATAATATGATGGTTTAGTTTTACTTGGTGAGCATAAAAAGGAGTGTTGAGTTAAAGCGCATGAAAGCGACAATCATAGGTACCGATCCAATGCATGGAGAAATGCAAAAAAAATTAGTTGATCAAGTATTGATATCATTTTCTGAATGATCATAGGCGAATCTCTTAGAAGAAAGAGGCAACGAATGAGAATCGAGGCATTGCCTAGATATTCTTATTCATGAGATGCACCATTGGGATCTCCATCATTCCTTGCTCCTCTAAGGACAAGGACTCCTGATTACAGAAGGATAGATATAAGGAATCATGGGAGCGCAATTGACAAGCTTGACTGGTGGCATTTGGGATTACATAAAAGTCACACCTCATCTGACGTAGCCCGACATGTATATTTAAAACCAAATGCTTTCTAAAATCTTTTTAGTTTAGTTGAATTATAACATACTTACATATGTATATGTAATAATGTATTTGAAATCATAATTATGAAAAATAGATCATTTTTTTAATATGATGTTTTATTACAACGACTATAACTAGAAATTCCTTTATTAAACATTATTCAATAAGTTAATATACAAAGTTTGCTTTTAAACCTTAACTTTATCACATAGCTTTTTACATGTACATAAGCACCATGGTATGAAACAAGGATGAAGATTTATATACAAGTTACAATGAGTATGTATATGACTCCTCAGACGAGAAATGTTGGCCAACCTTAATCTCGCCTTTAATCACACTTACTAGCTCAACCACCCACTATCAAGCCTTACTTCCTGAATAAAATTTATGAAAGAGTAGAATGAGTATAAAAATACTCAGTGAATAGATATACAAGTAGAAAATAATTTAGATAACTGTAAGTAGAAGAAAACCATATAATTATACAAAATATATAACATTATACATTAGACTCTTGAGGCAATTAATCTTTGTTAAGCAAGAAAGCACCACTACAAACACTCATACAAAATAGCAATACTAATTATCAACATCATACACTTTAAATGGTATAAAAAGTCTCATAGATTTTAACCATCCTAACAATGATTATCACCAATCAACCCTCATTCAAAATCTCACTCTAGGACACTTGATGGCTAACCCTTCTTCTACATTAGCATGGTGTGGCCCATTTCCTTTCACCGGCTTGCAATCAAGTGCCCCGTTGTCTAATGCGTATTAACAACCACACACAAATCACATGTGGATGTATCAATCTGAGAACATTTCAAACACGTAACTGTGAGGAGGCATTTCTTGAAAACAAAGTACTCTTTCACTCGCGCAAAGGCATTGGATGAATGCTCCTTTTAACATTAAAATGAAACTATATCAGATTGCCCCGTAATTGTGAAATATAAGTAATGTGAAATCGATGAAATTAAGGCTATCAATGTTTGTGCTCATAAAAGAAAGCCAAGATCTTTAATTAACATTATACATTGATTAAATAGGCGAACTAAAAGCTGAAATACTCTTGTTGTAGAATTGCAAAATCATCACACATAAAATCCAACACAAACAACCTACTTTTGTTAATTATACTTTAAATTTGTAAAACCAATAGAATATAAAGTACCAATCTGTAATTTAATAAGCTTAAATAACAACTTTAAGTTTCTTTTGTTTCAAAGTTCCATATTCAGCTTTGAAATCAAAGAAATCAACTTTGCAAGGGCTTGATATCTACTCACTGAAAGTGGCCTTTAGTCATACCCAACCAGCTCCACAAAATATCTATCTTGCACTTGCGTTTTCCTTACCTTTTTCAACACCTAATTCATAAATTTCACTTAGAACTCAACAAAATAATAAGCCTTTATGCTCTCCTATCATGTAGCCCCTAAATGATATGCAAATTATGGTTTTAAACTCAAAGTTGCATTCCTATCTCAACAATCATGATAGGGCAGATTTTGGGCCAACTTTGAAAAATTATTGGGAACTACATATGAGGTATTTGAGGCTCATCTTTTGTATACTTCTAGTTATTCAAGTCTATAATGAGCAAAAATATTTTCACTTCAATTAGATAACTATAGAAGGAGTTAAGCATAATTTAACGTGACCAGCTCAAACTATCCTAATAGAATGAGCAATAAACTGTTTCATCTGATTCCATAAAGATAAAGACAAAACTAGCACAAAGATAAAACTACAAAATCATAGAGGAATAAACTATTTGAACCCTCTAACTTTTGTTCTTTCATCCTAATTCAATCCACCATCTCTTTTTCATTTCAATTAAGTCCCACTATTAGTTATTATTAAATACACTTAAGTACTACCTTAATTCAATTAAGATACTATATGAAAATCCAATGGTAAAAGAATGAATACATACTTAGAGTACAAGTGTGATAGTAGATGATAAAGTAGGATGACATATGAATCCACGCATGAAAGGGAGAAGTCTAATATAGGTGGGAATACAAGCTTTTTGATGTTTGGGATGCATATAATGAAGTAATTTGGGTCAGAGTGTTTTTAGATAGGCCCACTCAAATTTACCTTTTTTCTTTGTCAAGCTGGCTCATAAAATTTGGGACTACGAGAGTAATTGCTAGTCAATTCCTCTCTCATTCTTGATTTGACTATAGTTTATTTATCTTTCTTTGTTTATTTATTAATATTTAGCTTCTAGTTTTCGCTTCTTATGGAATGAGGGCTTTTGCACTATAAAAAAACTGCATGCAACCGAATACTTAAGGCCAATGAGCATATTATTTCAGCTTTTCATCTTGCGGGAAATCAAGTTATTGGTTCTTTCAAGAACTTTGTGGCCTTATCAACACTCGTGCTAGCGAGCATAGACTTATCATTTCTTTCCTTACCGGATCTAAAATCTTACCTATATTCTCATTTTGTTTATTTCTTCCTAATCTCTGTCTAGTATGATGGTTTCTTTTATTTGGGGAGCATAAATACGATTGTTAAGTGACAGCACGTGGAAAGCGGCAATCATAGGCACCGATCCAATACTTTGACGAATGCGAAGAAAGAAGATTAGTTGATCATGTGTTGATATCATTCTCCAAATGATCATGGACAAATCTTTTAGTGAAAAGAGAGAACGATGAGAATCGAGGCACTCCCAAATATTTCGATTCAGGATTTGCAGCATTGAGATCTCCATCCTTCCTTGTTCTTCTAAGCTCATGTCCTTCCTTTCTTCTATGTACTTTATCTACCTTTGTGTACTTTATCTACCTTTGTGTTTAAATCTAATCGATTTGATCCTTAAGCTTAACCGTATGGAAAAGAACTTGTGATTTTATTTGAGGAGCGTAAACACGAGTGTTGAGTGAAAGCATGTAGAAGTGGCAATCAAAGGCATTGATCCAAGGCTTGGACAAATGCAAAGAAAGAAATTAGTTGCTCGAGTATTGATATTATTCTTGGGATATTCTCGGATGAATCTTTTGAAGGAAAGAGGGAATGCTGAGAATCAAGTCTTACCCAAATATTCTAACCCAGGATTGGCACCATTGGGATCTCCATCATTCCTTATTCCTCTAGGCACGATGACTTCTAATGACATAAGAATTGGCATAAGCATTGGGGCTTAGCTTGATGATTAAGCAATACGAGACATGTTGTTTTTTATTTATCCAAGTGCAATACAAGTGACAATGCAAGAATTCGGGATGCATATAATGAAGTAATTTGGGTTAGAGTATTATTAGGTAGGACCACATGAATTTCCCCTTGTTTTTGTTAAGCTGGCTCATAAAATTTAGGACTATAAGAGTTGTTGACCAGTCAACTACTCTCTCATTGATAGGAACGTGGCTAACTTTTACCAAACCCGTATTCAATGTTGATGTCTTGACCAGGGATCATTCACCTAATCAAGCGAAGAAACTCTAACTCCCAACAAGACCCTTAAATAACTTGTACTTAAGAACCTTAATTATAAAGAATTAAAGGTTGTCTAACATAAACAAAAGTTTAGATTAAACTAAGTTTGTAAAATACTAAGCCTTCACTTGATAAATTAACCAAGTTTGTAAAGAACAAAAGAAGAGAATTAACTCCAAGATAATCAAAATTCAACAACTCCCTTTACATAGAAATTCGTACTAGCTTATATAGGCCTTAAAGAAATCTAATTCTATAATAAAAAGGAAGCAAATAACAATAATTCTAAGAATATAACTCCTAAACTAAAAGGATAACTTAAAGCAAGACTCCTAACTATTAAAAGACTTCTTTAAAAAACTCTTAAAAATTCGTCCAAGCCATGCCCATATAATAACATGATTATTGGGCTTAAGTATTATGTGATGTGCAGCCCGATTTTTAGTATTGGACTCCAAATAGCTTGACTTGATTATCTTAGGCTTATCTTGTCTTGGTCATGCCTCCATATGTTGGATTAAGTTGATAAGAGTATCTTGAGTCCTATTATTTTGATTAAGCCCAATCCCACATAGACTTATCGGTTACGTCCTTCCTTTCTTTTATGTTCTTTGTCAACCCTTGTGTTTAATTCAATTCGATTTGATCCTTTTGCGTAGCCGTATGGAAGAGAATAAAGAACTTATGATTTATTTCCTTATCAAATATGAAATCCCACCTATGTTCTCATTCCGTTTCTTTCTTTTGTTCCACTAAATCTAATATCTGCCTAGTTTGATGTTTTGGTTTTATTTGGGGAGCATAAATACGAGTATTGATTGAAAGCGCATGGAAGCGGCAATCATAAGCACTGATGCAATGCTTAGACAAATACAAAGAAAGAAAATTAGATGATCTAGTGTGCATATCATTCTCAGAATGAATGCAGACAAATCTTTTGGAGGAAAGAGGCAACGATGAGAATTGAGGCACACCCTAATATTCCAATTCAAGATTTCCACCATTGAGATTTTCATCCTTCCATGTTCCTCTAGGCATGAGGAGTCCCGATGACACAAAGATTGGCATAAGGAATGATGGGAATGCAATTGACATGCTTGATCGGTGGCATTAGGGTGTGACTGATGATCTAGTAGGACGAGACATCCACACGTGTAAAGGAGAAATCATATTATTGTCGATTAATCCAAGGGGAATGCATACATTTTGATGTTTGGGACACATGTAATTATGTCATTTGGGCCGAGGTGTTATTAGGTGCGAGTGTTCATAAGTCTGCAAACATCTTGAAAGAACCCATAACTTATTTCTCCATAAGGTAGGAAACTAAAATAATATGCTCCCTAGCCTCAAATACTAGGTTGCATGCGATTTTCATAGTGCAAAAGCCCTCATTCCATAAAAAGAAGAAACTAGAAGCTAAATATGAATAAATAAATATAAAAAGATGAATAAACTAAAATCTGGCCAAAATTACATTATTATATGCATCCCAAACAATAAAATGTGCGGCATTCTCGCCTGGATTAACTAAAAGTAACATGATTTCTCCATGACACGCTTGGATTTGCCTCTCGTCCTGCTTGATCATCAAGTCACGCTCTAATGCCACTGGTGAAGCTTGTCAATTATGTTTCCATGCTTCCTTAATGGAGACAAGGTTAATTTCGCATGGGCGTACATAATAACACTCTGACCCAATTTAATTCATTATATGCCTCTTAAAATCAAAACGTAAGCATTCCCGCTTGTATTAATCAAAAGCAACATGATTTCTCCCTTATGAGTGTGGATTTGCATCTCGTGCTGCTTGATCATCAAGTCAAGCCTTAATACCATCGGTCAAGTTTGTCAATTGTGTTCTCATGGTTCCTAAATAATCAAGTAGGAGGAGACGTAAATCCATGCACGTAAGGGAGAAATCATGTCGTTTTCAATTAATTCAAGCATAGGTAGACCCATGCTAATTTTTCCTTATTTTTATTAAGTTGGCCCATGAAATTCTGAATCATGAGTTGTTGCCCAGTCAACTACTCTCTGGTTCTTGATTTGACTTTAGTTTATCAATATTCCTTTATTTATTTATTCAAATTTATCTTCTAATTTCTTTTTCTTATGGAATGAGGGCTTCAAAATATAAAAACTGCATGCTACTTGAGGCAAGTTAGCATATTATTTCAGTGTAATAACTTGTAGGAAATCAAGTGATCGGTTCTTTCAAGAACTTTACGAACTTATCAACACTCGCACTAGTGAACATAGACTTATCGCTCACGTCCTTCCGTTCTTTTGTGTTCTTTTCTCTGCCCTTGTGTTTAAATGAATTTGATTTGATCATTCCGCTTAGCTGATAGAAGAGAACAAAGAACTTGTGATTTCTTTCCTTATTGGATCTGAAATCCAACCTATTTTCTCATTTTATTCAATTATTTTATGCCTCTCTTTCTAATCTCTATCTAATATAATGGTTTTATTTTATTTAGGGAGCATAAGTACGAGTGTTGAGTGAAAGCGCGTGGAAGCGGTAATCATAGGCACCAATCTAATGCTTAGACAAATGAGAAGAAAGAAAATTAGTTGATCGTGTATTGATATCATTCTCCGAATGATCATGGATAAATCTTTTTAGAGGAAAGTGGGAATAATAAGGATTGAGGCACGCTAAATATTCTCATGCAGGATTAGCACCATTGGAATCTCCATCATTCCTTGTTCCTCTAGACACGATGACTTCTGATGACACAAGGATTGGCGTAAAGAATCATGGGAACTTGGGAATCCTAATCGAAGGCTAAGAAAATAAAATAAGCTCTCAATGGGCTTATTCAAGACATTTGGATTAAGGAAACATCAAGGCTTGAAGAGTTAGATTCAAATTCAAGGCCTATTAATCTAATTCAGTTTATTGGACTTGAATAAGTCTAATATGAGCTTAATGAACATAAAGGAGCAAATAGGAGTTTGGGCCTAATTAGCTCCAACAAAGATGGCCCATGTGTGTGACTTAAAAGAAACTAGGGCTTCTTACTCCTAATGGGTGGCTACATAGTATTTTAGGAGTATTAGGATATTGTTTTTAGTTATCTTTTTTAGTTAGAATGTTTAATAGCTTAGAATTAGGGTTCTCTAAAGGCTATTAAAGCCTAGTACAAATTTTCAAGTTCATTGATTGATTAATGATTAATATATTTTGTGAGTTTATACTCTATTCTTAGTTCTTCTTTAGAGCTAATTTAAACTTATCAAGCAATCATTATTTGTGGTGTTCAAATTCGACTTATCAGTTTAGGATCCATGCCATTTGATAGTTTAATATACTTGAAAGGTCTAAGGTTTCCATTGATCTGGTTCTACATAGATCTTGGGCAATGAAATCAAACTTGCATACGGGTTTAATCCTTTGATATAGGTTGGGTTTTGTGTTCTTATTTAAATGCAAACCTTACTTATCAAGGAGTTGATATATCCTTGTGGCGTACTTGGAATTGGGGTTTAAGGGACTTAGTTTTCCTTAGGTTCTAATTATTGATCATCTTTCTAAGAAATCTGTCTTCTAATCTTTCTTAGGGGTTGAACCAAATTAGTTCTTGGGGTGGGTTTTCATGTTCATGTGTTAAGGGTTCTCAAGCTTATTCGTGGAGGTTCCATATCAATCGTTCCATCTTCCTTTAGGCATGAGGACTCCTAGTGACACAAGGATTAGCGTAAGGAATCATGGGAATGCAATTAACAAGCTTGACAGGTGGCATTGGGTTGTGACTTGATGATCTAGTAGGATGACACACAAATTCACACGCGTAAAATCATGTTGCTTTCGATTAATCCAAGTGGGAATGCATGCATCTTGATGTTTGTGACACATATAGTTATGTACTTTTGGCCAGGATGTTATTAGGTATGCCAACACGAATTTTCCATTGTTTTTGTTATTCTAGCTTAGGAAATTTAGGACTACGAGAGTTGTTGACTAGTCAAGTGCTCCTTATCTAATATGATGGTTTAGTTTTATTTAGGGAGCATAAACACCACTCTTAAAAGAAAGCACATGGAAGCGGCAATTATAGACATCGATCCAATGCTTAGATGAATCCGAAGAAAGAAAATTAGTTGATCGAGTACTGATATCATTCTCCGAATTATCGCAGACAAATCTTTAGAGAAAAGAGTGAATGATGAGAATCAAGCACAAACAAATATTCTGATTCAGGATTTGCGCCATTAGGATCTCCATCATTCCTTATTCCTCTAGGCACGACAACACATGATGACACAAGGATTGGCTTAAGGAATCATGGAAACACAATTGATAAGCTTGACCAGTTGCATTGGGGCTTAGCTTTAAGATCAAGCAAGATGAGACATAAATCCATACGCATAAGAGAGAAATCATAATGTTATTAATGAATCCAAGAGTAATATAATCAAGAATGCGAGTGCTTTGATCTTTGGGAGGCATATAATTAAGTAATTTGGTTTGGAGTGCTTATGACACAAGGATTGCCGTAAGGACTGGTTAACTCTCGTAGTCCCAAATTTGAGGATCAAGCAGGACCAGATGTAAATCCATGGGCGTAAGGGAGAAGTCATGTTGTTTTTAATAAATCGAAGTGTAATACAAGCGAAAATGTGAGAGTTTTGATGTTTGGGATGCATATAATGAAGTAATTTGGATCATAATGTTATTAGGTAGATACACGTGAATTTCC